>NC_062545.1:151223239-151270739 GCF_016906955.1 Phacochoerus africanus | reverse complement strand
CCTTATTCTTGTGATTGCGGCGCATTCTGCAGGAAAATAGCCAAGTAGAATCCCTCCAAGCTGCCATCACAGGCTGCTTCCCAGGCCTGCGTTTCTGCTCCCAGCCCGGCCAGTGTTAACCATCCACATATTGAACCCGATGTGTGGTTCCCAATTTGAAATATGGGCATTTCTGCCTCAACTTGCTAGCTGCAATTTTCAAAGGTGTGTTCCTGCAGCTCCTTTCTGGAGGAAATTAGCATATGGTAAATATAGGTCAAGTACTTACATGCTTATGAATTCCACTCTAAAGCTTGCTTGGAGGCGTGCATGTCGAGAAGGGAACCATGAGCTTGGACTGAATTGAGGTTTAGAAAATTTGGTTGTAAAAAATAGCCTCGGTTTTTAGTTAAAAGTAAAGTGCATCTTCAGCAAGATCATATGATGAAATAAATTAAATCAGCAGTGAAGGTCAGTATACATTCCGACTTGGGAATGTGAACTTTTCAGAAACTGGTATTTATTACATTTTACTATTTTTAAAAGCCAGCTGTAAGATTCATAGCAAGAAATGGTACAACATACCAATGAACACTGAACCGAAGTGAAGGCTCTTTTCAGAATGGTTAATACGCCTTATTGGCAACTTATCCCTGGTGCTCGTGTCATTGTTACAGCTCAGCTTTAAAATATATGGATTTAAAACGCAAGTATCGTGACTAATATTTATTTCAAGTACAGAATGTGTCACAGCAGTGGGCCATCCTATTATTAATGCAGTAAACTGTGTAATACTCTATAAGAGCCTGCCCGGCTTCAGTTCTTAGCTACATGAAAATAACAGTAAAACATGTCTGTTTTTTCCTGCTAAGCTTTATTGTTACCTGGGAAGGTCTTGGCATCCAGAAAAGCCAAATGCAGACAAATAATGTGACCATAAACCAGGCCTTCGCATTACTCTGCTGTGCAGCCATCTCTTTGAACTGCCCCTCAAACTTTGAGAATATATATATATATATATTTAAAAAAAAAAAACTTAAAAATTTTAAAATGGAAGGACACTGCTCTAACTCCAGAAAGTGATTGGAGATCAACACGCTAATAAATATTCTGCATCAGACAGGAAGTAACTCAGAATGTTAGTACTCAGTGAATTGCTCGTGAAACACTAAATACTATTTATGAAAACAGTATAGGGGGCCTTTGAGAGGACACAGGCCAGGATGGTGTGTGTCTGGCAGCTGCAGTTTGCCTGGCTGTGTGCAGGGGGATCGCGCTACCTGGCTTGTTGTATTTTGTGCAGGAGAAAAGTTTCCTTACTTCGTTCTGCAGGTACTGAACTTGCATTCTTTCTCAATTTAAAATCGGGAATAAGAATTTATTTTAGAAGAAGGGAGTGAACTAGGCAATCTGGGAGCTGCACAGACGTGATTTTTGAGCCCGGTTTCCCCCATTTTTCATGAACTGGGAAAATGAGTGTCTCAAAAGCTCTCAGAGAAAACCAACTTGGAACTTCGGTGATCACAAAAGAGCCTTGTCTCCGTCTCTCTTCGGCTCCTCCCCTTTCCATGCTGAGTCCGGGGGAGCTGGTGTCATGGGCAGGCGAGGGAGGGATGGTTCCAGACCCTCCAGCAGTTCAGGTTCAATGCCTTTGACACCCACCCATGCCCAGCCCAGCCCCTGGGTCCCTGTTCCTCCCGCCTGATCCCGAGTTACCTCCCAGGAGATGCCAAGTGCTGGCTTGGAGGAAGGCTGCAGAGGGGAGCCGGTTCTCAGATGCCCCCCACCCCCACCCCCACCCCCACCCCTCTGGTTTTTGTGGAAACAAATTCAAATCCAGTAGGTGCTGTGTGCATGGTAACCGAATCCCCAGGTTCTCAGGCACTTTTCTGAAAGTAGGAGACTTGTTGTGGTGTTTGGCTAAATTTCTGGGAGTAGCTGGCTGAAGGCATTAGACTACTGAGAGTCTGGCTTATTCCCAAAGGGTTTCTGCAAATTAATCACCCTGTGAGCTAAATTTGTTTATAGACGTATTTGGAATGGAGGCGCTCGCATGGGATGCGTCTCCCCATCTGATCTGTGGAACACCTGCTCAAAGGATTACATGGCAGCGGCCCGCCTCCCCTCCCAGCGCTCCAGGACGTGGTACCTCATGGCGGTTGCAGGGGTGATGACAAAGATAATAATACATTCATGCCTCCCATTTTCCTCCTCGGGATCCAGGGCCCTCCGTTATCTCCACGAGTGTTGAGGTGGTACAGGGGATTTTGGAATACATGGAGATTTTTATATATGTATAAATTCCTGTGTCTGTTTCTATAGCAATTGCTTCTTAAAAATAATTTAGTAGTTTAATACAAAAGCAGTAGATGGATTTTTATGTGCTCTTATGGGGAAGTTTTTTCTTTCTTTTTTTTTTTTTTTTTTTTAGTTTCACACATGTTCAGTTTTAATGGGTAATAATTACATCTTTGTGTTTTGATGTCAGGCTGGTTATGAGGCCTAATTCTGCAGGCAGTCTCCTCTCATTGATTTGCTCGGAGCTGCTGATTTGAGAGAGAGAGAGAGGGAAAGAGACTTGCAGGCCAGGATCCCCTTCTGTTTTCAAGACCAGTTAACACTTAAGTGGCTCGTTCAGTCCCGTTTCTGCAGACACATTTGTTTTCCCAGCCTTTCTTCTCCAGGCCCTGGAATCGAATACACATATGGTTTTGTGGTTGGGTCGTTTTTTGAAAGGCGGATTCCTTAAAAAAAAAAAAAAAAATGACCTCCCTCCCCCCACCCCCCCAAACCAACCTTCTTTCTAGGCATCCTCTCCCACCTCCTGACTGGTTTGTGGCTCGCAGGCCTGAGTCTCTGCAGCTCTGCCCTGTATATGCTGGGAAGGCAGTAAAAATGAACACTAATCAATCTTTCCGAGAGAAGCAATAGGCATTAGAAGGCCGCTATCCTGTGACTAAACACACCCCTTTTATGGAGTGTTGGTACTAATAAAGGACAGCTTATTACTGAGGCAGAGACCAAAGCCTAGATGAGGTCAACCCTGACTGACAGTCATCAGTCATCCTTAATGATACTTTTTCCCGAGCTTTCTAAGGGATTCTGAGCAGAGTGCAAATCATTCGGGGTCATCCATAGTTCATGTACCCACAGATGGCAAAGGTTTTGAAAGACTTCAGTTTAAACTTGTTAAAAAAAAAAAAAAAAGATCCTCACTTTTTTTTTTTTTTTATTTAAAAGGAAGGGAAAATACCCCAAAACAAAACATAGATTTTTCTTATTGGAACGTTTTCATGTTCTTTCAACCTAATAGATGTTTTACACACTATGGTGCTTGTGCATTATTAAAAGAGACATAAATTTATGTTTTATGACGTCTGTCTTCTTTAATTATTACCTTTGATGTCTATTGGTGACTAAAGAGAGCTTAACAGGATTTCTTTCTCTTCTTAAATTTCGTGTCGTGAAACCCAGCTAGTCCCTGACACATGTGTGTTCCTCACCTTCAGGATTATTTTATAAATCCCTTTCTGATGAGCGGAAGTGTCAAATCAAGGACAGGTCATAAAGTAAAAGTATAAACCTTTTAAAGAGGGACCTTGGTAATATATAAACATTCTGCACACTATCTGAATTTTTTATGGACTAAAGAAAAATTATATTTCAGCTGGAGGAAGGGGGAAGTTTAAACATCGGCCTGTGTTTTAATGTATGATTTTTTTCTCCCCCCTCACGCTCTTATTTATAGCCGTGGAAGAAACCATGAGCGTTCGGGGCTATTTTAAACATTTTGACTCAATTTGGAGCCCGCCTGTTAATTGTACCTGTTTAAATGCAGAAGGTTGACTGTGAATGGATCCTTGAGCCCCGCACTTACACCAGGGAGAACCCTGGATGTGGGCCAGAGGCCTGGGCCTTTGTTCTCTTACTGATTTTGTTTCTTCTCTTCCCTGAGCCTCAGTTTCCTTACTGTAAACGAAGGCTCGGGGTTATTAGAGGCTGCCCTGGGCAGGCCACTTAACCTATCTTAGCACTCTGAGTTGGAGGGCATGGCTGCCGTGAAGCAACAGCTGTCTGTCTGTCTCTCTCTCTCTCTCTCTTTTTTTTTTTTTCAAAGCTGGCTGTGCCCAGAAAATTTGTGTTTGGTAAAATTTGAGTTTATTTTTACTTAGAAAATTGGAAGTACGCTGAAGCTGAAATCAACAACTTCTGAGCCCTTCTGCCACTTGCGAGTCGAGGCATATGGAAGTATGTCACCACCCAGAAGAGTAGAAGTGCTACGGGGTGGGGTGGGGGGGATTGAACTTGGGTGTGTAGGGTGTAAGGTGAGTGCCGGATGATGCCTACTCAGGACTTGGGGAGATTCCTCCTGGGTCCCCTGCATCTTAAGTCACGGAACCTGAGACTGGAACAGCGACTGTAGCCTTTTAAAGGGAAATGGCTTACTTGCCTTTGTTGCGGAAATATGGGGTATTTTGAATTGAATTCAGCAGGGGCTTCTTGAACATCCACTGTATGCAAACCAGGCGTGGGGCTAGTTGGGTAAAGTTTTGGAGCTTCTAGGGGCGTCGGAAGTGTGGCTTCTAACAGCTCCTTCTGTGTATGTGTAAATATGACTCTCCCACCTGCAAGTGGGCCCACCCTCTGTCACCTGCCCCGCAACCTGAGGTGGCCTTCTGAACATCGGAGGGGGCCTTACATCCTCAGCAGGTGTTTTGGACGCGATGTGTGGGGATCCCACAGTCAGGAAAACGGAGCTGACCATCTCACACACCATGTGCCTGATGGGAGGGTGTGCCTGGTGGGGCTTGCGCTGCATGCTCAGCCCCGAGCCCTTAACTGAAGATGGGACCTGCCACTGAGTGTTACTTACCTCAGTTTATGATGAAAAATAAGGAGTACTCTTAGCAAAGATCCTCCTTGTTGATTTTATTTTATTTATTTTTTATTTTTTTATTTTTATTTTTTGCCCTGAGCTCTTTAGAACCCAGCCAAATAAGAGCCACTTGGTTGAGAGGCAGGTTTGCTCTGCATGAATGTCAAATGTCAACGGGTTTGGTAAAATGTGCGGCTTAAATTATCGTTTGTGCTAAACAGTTAGTTTGGGCGTAAGTGCTGTGTGTAGGAAAATCCCCCTAAGGGGGATCAAATGGAAAGGATGTAACTCAGTAGTAAGGGGGGGGGGTGTGCAAAACCAGCAGTGTGTTTTTCAAGGAGAAGTTATATATACAAACATAAATATTTGGTTGCAGTGTATAAATGTCTTGGATATTCAGACCAAATAAGTTCTGATAGGGAAAAAAAGTATTTGGAGGTAGCTGTTGTTATGTTTAATTTTCCTTATGCCGAAGTAGATAGTCTTTCTCCCAGGAACAGGCCTCTCTCAGCTCCCCACTCCCCCCTCTGCTTTTCTAGAACCTTCCACCGTTACCATTGGCGAGCCCACTGCGTCTTTGATTCCTTTCTGATTGCCCTATGGAAGACATCTATCAGGCACTGTCTTATCTGTTTGTAAGGCAGCTCAAGCCCCAGATTTAAGTCATGGGTTCTGGCTACAAGTTAGAGTGTGATTAATAATTGACTAATGTAGCTTTTATTTATCACAGGCTAGCACATTTCGCCATTACTGAGTTAATTTATGTTAAGTGTAAGCTGTCGTTCAATCTGTTTTTCAACTTTTTTTTTTTTTTAAATCCTAAGTCTATCTTTCACTTTTTGAGAAACAAAATCCTTATACAGGGCACAGGCTCGCTCAGTGCCAAAAAGTTGATTTCCTTTTCACTGGAGCCATCCATCACCGGCCCTCCCAGCTGCACTGTCAGCCTGTGACAGAATGACATGTGTCATTTATCAAAGGGGCCAGGCTGGGCCTTGGGAAAGGCAGCCGACAAAGCCTGAGAGAGTTCATTTTGCAGTCGCCTCCTACCCTCTGTAAGCCCCTTGCCAGGAAAGCCTGTGATGTTTCTGTCTTCACAGCATTACTGTAAGTCCTTCAGCCCTCACAGAATTAACCCTCCCCACCTCAGCACGCAGCCACCATACAGGGTCCAGTCGGAGGGTGTCTGGGACCCCAGCAGGCGCTGGTTCCAGCCCGGGTCCCCCCCACTCCACCCCCAAGTTGCTGTGTAGGGACACCCTGCAGGGTTCAGCATCTCCTTCCTCTCCCCACTTTGGAGTGGCCTTAAGAGTTCAGGCCCTAAATTTTCCTGAGCAAGACGAGGTCAGGAGCACGAAGAGCCATAAAGAGCTTCCCTGGTATCAAAGAAAGTCGGTCCCCTGCTCCTCCTGCAAAAGTTGGGTCTTCTGTTTATTTTAGGGCCTGCCTAATGAGCGCTTTACTCCAGGCTATTTTTGACACCACCCACTAAAACCCAGTAGACGTTTCTTCTTTTTCTCTGTTGCTTAGAATCTGTAACCCCATTCCCGCACTCAAGTGCAGACAGTGATGGGGTTCGGATTGTCACCCTTGCTTGAAAGGCTCTTTTTTGAGAAGGAAGGGAAAAGGCTACCCTCACCCCCCAGATTTCCTATGAGTCCTGAAACCACCGGAAAACAGCCCAAAAAGGGAAAAGGAAAAAAAAATCCACCAGAGGGGAGGGCAGTGTTAAAATATACAAGCCTTGGGTTCAAAGAACATTCCCCCCCACTCGAAGGGAAGAGTTTTGCATTTTAATCATGTTTGAGGATGTGAGAAAAGTTATTGTTTCTCCCGTTCCTATGCCTTTGTACTTTGTGGAGTCCTCAGACTGAAGTTATTTACAGCTTCAGATATCCTTTAAAGAGATAGCTAAGCAGACTGTTGCCTCAGCCAGGAACTTTCCAGAAAGAAGTCCTATAAATTAGCCATTGCTCAGGAGTGGCTGTTTTCTAGGCAGAGCTGGCCCTTTCATTTGTCTGCATAAGGCTAATTTATTTTTGCAGCCAGATGTGAGCTGACAGCCATCACTCAGGGCTTCCTTCCCCACCGTCACGAGGTCGGGAAAACAGTCACGTTTCCCATTTTACAGAATCCCCATCAACATTATTGAAGATGGATGTATCTTTAAAGCAAAGATTGATTGTGGATATCGGAGTTATGGTGCCATTTATCATGGTGAATATTATTTAGACTTGGGTTGTACAAGGCTGTAACTTGAGACCCTGCCAGGGGAGGGACAATCTGGAAATGCGAATCCATGAACTTTAATGGATGGATGCTTTTTTCAAAGCTCAACTCACTATAGCGTGATTTACTTTTCTTACAGAAAGAAAACGAGCATTTCAGTTTTAAAGGGACAGCATACCAGATTGTCCCGATGAATGAGTGGGTCCCTTTCCCGGGGAGGCCGAGGACAATCAGAACTGCTGAGCGAGCCAGGTGGCCCAGCCCGTGGCCCTGCGGACGTGCAGTCAGGACCAAGCTCCAGATCTTCGTTATCCTTGTAGAAATGGAGACACCCCCCAGAGCTTACTGTTATCAGGGACATGGTTAAGATGCTATTTATTTGAAGCCAGCTAGCTTTTCCCAAGCGCTGTGGATAGTGGCCATTTATGTTTAGGAAGACAGATGAAGCCGAAACTCCTCTGCGTCAGGAGCATGAAGCTTTGGGGAAAATGCACAGTTATCTCCCAGTGCCTCAAAGTAGTAGCATATGCAACAGAGGGCATCTCGTCGGCCTACTTAATACCAGCCCTTCTCACTTTGCTTCACGTGGCATAGTTACTGATGTTGGCCCAGCTGGGAGCTCAGGGACCTTACCCCACAGAATCAGGGCACTGACAGTTGAACCTCTCAAGGACCAGCCCTATCTCTGTTCTTAGAAAATTGTAGCACTGGACGTCTTAGTGAACTTGAGATTCCTTCCTGGGGCGGATCCCAGAAGTTCAAGCATCAAGACACCCACTGGGGAGCAGGCAGGGGTGGGGCGTGGGGGGCACTGGTTTCATTTATGATGAGCTGAGCCAGCACCATGGCTGAGCTGGAAGCATCACCTGTCAGGGGCTCTTCGGCCCCCAAATTCTTTTCTTCGTTGCTAATGTGGCTTTATCTCTTCCTTCCATTTCAGGGGAGTGGGTGCATACTCTAGTGGAGGAGCTCTTGAAAGTGAGGGAGGGGTTGGCTGTAGGCAACCTGGACTTGGCAGCTGTTGGACAGCTGCACTTTGGCCATCTCAGTTGCCATGAAGCAAGGTTGTGCTGACCTGCAAGGGCCGCCGCTACTGGCCCCAGATCACCGCCTGACCCCACAGCCCTGATTCTCGATGTCACTCAGAAGGCCTCCCCTCCCTATCACTCTTGGGTTTTAAATAGTGACGATTCCTAGCAGTTGTGCAGTGAGCTGAACAAGAGGTCACTCTTTGTTTTCAGCATTGGATACTAAGCAGCTTTCAGAGGGTGCCCAGTCTGATGGGCCAGTGTGAATGTGGCTGCTGCACATGCCCAGTGGTGGGACCCTCAGCCCTTGTCTCTGTTTATTAAGTGGCTCAAGGATGTGTCTGTGATCTGGAAGATGCTAGGTTCCATGAGGGCAGGATGGCGTGAGGCCCCTCTGGGCCTAGCACAGTGCTTTGTTCCTGCCTGTCAGGTGGTCTAGTGCCTCGGTGAGAAAGGCCCCGGCTCGTAAAGACAGAGCAGTGGGGTGTCCGCCACGTCCAGCAGATCCTGCCAACCCATGTGTGGTGTTAGGAGGTGATCTGGAAAATGGGAACTTTTCTTCTACTCCACACCACTAACCCAAGGCTAAGGGGGTGATGATTCTCTTGGGAGCAGCCTTCCTTATGCTACGGATGTACCTTAAAAAAAGGAAGCCGAAATCCAGTGCAACAAAAAGAGAGGGTTGAAGAAAGAGGGTGCAATGAATTTCTGGCAGCCAGTCTTGAATGTTAGGTAGAGAACAGTCAACACCTGGAGAAATAAGGGCGCCCAGCCATCCTTGCTCCTCCTCCGGTGGACGGACAAGCTCAGGACTGCGCTGATGCTGGTGTTTTAAAGGACAGATACTGAGATCTCCCGTCAGCCTCATCAGTGTACAGGTCTGTGTTTATGTGCAAGTTAAAAGCACATTCTTGGCCTTTTGCGAACCTTTGAAATATCTGCAAACAGGAAGTAGTCTATCAAATTCGTGTGAATCATGGCGTCTGAAATGTTGGCTGAGGTCAGATCATTACACTAAATATATTGTAACCATTATTAATGCATGGGGTTCTCTGCCATCTCTGTGATGTAGGACCCCCTGCTCTCTGATTAAAAGCTGGGAGGGGTGAGAAAGGCTGCCCAGCTCCTCTCTCTGTCTCCTTGTGACTGACGGGCATTTGGAGCTTGAGTTTCAGACCATGCAGCCTGTTCACGCTAATGCACCTTACGGAGGGGCCTGCAGCTCCCAGGAAGGCGGAAAACAGGAACAAAAGTGCCCCAACTTCAACAGACACAACCGTGCATCTGTAAGGAGGCCAAATTTATCACGGCGCATTACGGAGTGCAGCAAATGTCATGAAAACCATTGTTTTTTAATTTTTTTCTTGGAGCGTTTGAATGAGTTGATTTATGGTAGTTATCCATCTTAAGGGTCATCAGTCATTTTTTAGTTGCTAGGCAATCAAACCAGCAGCTGTTTGCTTTGAATCAAGCTGAAAAGTTGTCAGTCACCACACGCAGGTATGACCTTAGTGGTTGAACACATCATGTGTGCAAAATTAAAGAGGTGGCATCTCTCTTCCCTGAGTCCCCTGACCGCCCTGCCATTTGTGGGGGGAGCACTGGCCCTTCCTAGTTCCTACGAGAAAAGAAGGAACAAAGGAGTGGGTGGAAAATTCCTTGACTGCAAACTCAAAAATATCCTTTAACTGTTTCACTCATTCCACATTTGTGCTGTGCCAGGGAGGGGACTCAAGTGAAGGCCACCAGGGGCTGGGACATGAACCGCGTGATTTATAGTATTTCAATAAGCCAGTTAACAAGAGCAAACCTCGGTCCTCTGGTGGGAAAAACCAAACCCCAGCTGTTCAGTGAACAACCCAGGTTGGAGGCCAATGTGACAGCATCTTGGGTTTGGCAGCAGGTTTCTGTCCTGTTGGGTCCTAGGCAGTGGTGTGCCTCCATTGTCCTCTGGCTCCCTGCACTGGGACCTCAGGCTGCCTAGTGTGCTGTGGACTCCAGGCCTTTCTCATCACTGCCCTCCTCTGCTCCTGTGGGTCTGCATGTCTCTGGGCTCCTTCTGAACATAGGGCTTCTCCCCAGATCCCTGTGTCTGTTGGTTGCCCTGAGCATCCTGAGTCTTTCTGAGGCGTTGTTGCTACTGAGGAGACAATTCTTGGTTTGGGTACCATGCTTGCTAACATGTAGGCAGTAGTACCTGCCTGCACCCTGAATTTTAGATACTCACAGGGCTTTAGAAATTACCCCTAGCAAGAAAAACAATGCATATTACAAAGGTTTTTTTGGACTGTACCTGAGGGCTACAGAAGTTCCTCGGCCAGGGATTGAACCTGCTTTGCAGCAGTGACCTGAGCCACAGTCATGACAACACCAGATCCTTAACTGCTAGGCTGCCAGGGAACTCCATAAAGTATTTTGAATAATATAGGCCAGATTCCTACCATTTACGAGCCTTCCAAGTAGGAATATTTCCTTTGTTTCTCAGTTGCGTTTATAATGTACCCACACAGGGAATTTACAGCAGTAAAGCCCAATTTGGGGCATCTGTGTGTCACAGAATAGTGTGTTTTTTGATTCAAATTACCTGGATGGTTTCTATTTATGTGATTTTAGCTATTAGATATTTAGACCATGTCACTGAGATCTTTAGCATGTATTTTGGAAAGTCTAAAATGAGTTTAATTTGGGAATTAGGTTGGCCTTACTCAATTTGTCGTCACAACAGTTTTTTTTTTCACTTGTTCATTTGTTAGGTATTTCTGAGGGCATGAAACATTTCCTTCTAGTGGTAGTTCTGCACCTTTGAGAAGCGTTCTCCCATCACAGCTTCTCAGGTACCAGGCAGATACTGGGCCTCCTGTACAGTCTGTACAGGGAGTTCTGGTATGTCCTATCCGTCCCCCGCCCACTCACCCCAGACAGAAGGTGGGAAGGGTTCCGGGGAAGACCCACAATCCTTTACCTGAAATCTCTGAGGCCAAATGTGCTTTGGAAGTTAAAATTTTGTAGATTTTTGAAAGGAAATTCCATGCCTATATTGAATATTTTGCAGCATCCTCAACTTAATGAGACGTGGGATTTCCTACTGTGAAACATATGAATACGCACTCTACTCAGCATGCATCAGTAGAGACCACGTCCCCCCATGGGCCTTTGGGTCAGGTTTTCCTGCCGATGAGGTCAAGTCAGGCCAGACTTTCTAGAACAAAGTTAGGAGAGACCTGTATGTTCTCAGAGCTGTGTGGATTTTGGAAGTGAGGGGAGAGGTTGTGGCTCGTATTAGTGCATGAGCCCATTTCCCAGGCCTGCCTGCCCTTGACCTGACTGAGTCCTGCGCTGGCCTCACCTCTCCCTGTGTGGTGACCCTTCCCTGGAGCCCCCCTCCACGCCCAGCGGGGCCTTCCCGGTTACCTGTCTAGAACTTTGAATCATAGGAACATATCTTACTGCCAGTATATGCTCCTGTGCCATGTGAAGTACACTTTTCTCTCATTTGGGGGAGAATCTAGAATTAATCTCATAGCACAGTTGACTTCGGGAGGCAGAAACGGAAACCGCCCCTTCACACGGCTCCCGTGTTCCTGTCAATTTCTTGGCGAATGTATAAATATAGTGACAATACTGAAGAGGGGGCTTTGCCAGTCATCAGGAAGAAACGCTGAGCTGGGGTTGTTGGTTCTGGAGACCAGCCTTCCCTCACGGGACCCTTTCTCTTTCCTGGTGGGGTGGGGCAGGCTAAGTCAGCCCAGTGGACTGACATTCGTGACCTGCAATAACTTGCAGACGTTTGCAGTTTAAAGGACCCTGGAAACAACTTCCTTTTTGAGGAGTTGTATTGAGCCTCCCTCCACCTCTCACTTGGACATTCTGTCCTTTGACCTGTTGACTGGCCCCACCCAGCGGCTCATGCAGGGGACACCTGTGTGGTCTCCCTGTCACAGTGGAAGATGTGGTTCCCAGGCTGATAAGGCTTCCCTTAGGCAGTTGGCTGGGAGGATTGACTACTTGATTTTTAAAATACTTAAAAAAATAAAACTCCCTTTTGAGGAGGCGCATAAGCGTGTGGGATTAGCTGTACATCCGTCTGTATCTTCTTTGGCTGTCTTCAGGAGCTCTTTGAAATGCAAGGCCACACCTGGGGTTTTGTTCTCTTTCAGATTCTACTTAATGTCATCGAGAAGATGCTAATTTTAGGCAGGCTCCCCCCAACACAGATGGGAGCCGAAAACATCCTGTGAGCGTGGGGCATCTTCCATGCGCCACCAGAGGCCCTGCCCGTGTGCACATGGTGGCCGGCCACTGGGCTGGCCCAGGACAGCTGGGGCCAGGCCGTGGGCCAGAAGGACCCAGGGTGGACCCTTGGAGCCCTTGTTGGATGTTTGAAATCCCAGCCGTTCTCCTACTCACCGAGAGCTCTCTCTGCCCATTTACTTCTCTTCTCTGCCACCCCACCCCCACCACTTTTCGATGACACTTGGCTTTAGAAACGTTCTTCATAAAATTTGTGCACACTTAAAAAAGTTATTTTGCAGTAACTCGTGCTCTTCAGAGGACAATTGCTCCACAATCTAATAAGTCATAATAAAGATAGTTCCGGACGATGGGTAGTGGTGATACGTTGGGAATAATAACTGCCTTGCCAGGGTTTTTGTGTGGTTATTTGAAAGGTTTTTTTTTTTTTTTTCCCCCCATTAAACTTTGTATCTTTTGTTTATGAGATGGTCTTCATCACTGTGCTCTTCGGCTAGCGGGTTGGTTCCCAACCCATGTTAGGAAAATGCTGGGTGGTTCTTGAGATTTCCATGAACTTTTCTGTTACATATGATACATTTTCACCCTCACATTTTCTAAATGTAGTTCAAGGGTTCTCTTCATATTTGCTGGTCATAAAACACACAAGGGAGAAACTGTTTCTGTGGTATTTTGGTGGGTTTTTAGATGAATTTAGGTCTTGGGGACTGCAGTGTCTTTTTTTCCTGTTGTCTCAGCGGGTCTAGCGCTGGAAAGATTTCGTCTGGTGAGAAACCACTTTAGTTACTCATGCTAATATTGGTAATTATTAGCTGTTTGTCCTGTCGCGTGATGAAGGCATTATAATACCGCACCCCAGGACTTGGAGTCGCTGGAGCCGCTGGTGTACCTACCGCACCTGCTCAGGGAAGTGCTTTACACTTTATCCCATATGAGGGGCATGAGGTTCAATCCAGGTGCCTTTCTGACCAGACATCAAGCTGCCTTAAATCCTTCTTGGAACAAGGTGGGGTGTGAACGAGAAACATTGAATTGACATTGAATATACGCTTGCCTTGGTGTCTTGACATGGGGAGTTGGGTCACTGATACTCATGATTATTTTTCTGGAACTTTCCAGGGTGACCCCAGCTTGTGCATTGCTGCTCTTGGGAAGAAAACACTGGGGTGGCTTTATTTTTTTTTTAATTCTTTTTATTATTATTATTATTATTATTATTATTTTTGTCTTTTTGCCATTTCTTGGGCCATTCTCGCGGCATATGGAGGTTCCCAGGCTAGGGGTCGAATTGGAGCCGTAGCCACCGGCCTACGCCAGAGCCACAGCAACGCGGGATCTGAGCCATGTCTGCAACCTACACCACAGCTCACGGCAACGCCGGATGGTTAACCCATTGGGCAAGGCCTGGGATTGAACCCGCAACCTCATGGTTCCTAGTTGGATTTGTTAACCACTGCGCCATGATGGGAACTCCTGGGGTGGCTTTAATCTCAGCATCCACACTGACCAGCCTAGAGTCCTTCAGAGCTCCCATTGTTTCCTCAAATGGTGAATTTTCCCACTGTGGATTGCCACTGCTCTGATGGTGGATTTGCCCACTGTGGACCTTGACTGGCCCCAGTTCCTACCTGGAGATTGTCTGCTCTCTCTCCAGTTGTTCCTTCCTTGGTTTATTTATCCAGTAAATACTTACTTGGAGTACTGCTTGTTTTCAGAGGGTTCAAGGCAAAAGAAAAATAACTAGGAAGGTCCTTGAGATAATGGATGTCACAACATAGTGAGACTATTTTGAAAACCAAAGCAGTTATCAATATTAACTTTATATAAAATATCTTATTATGCATCCCGTGGATGTAAAAATTTCATTGAGTAATGAAAAAAAATTAAAATAAATAAATAAATAAATAAAAGGAGTTCCCGTCATGGCGCAGTGGTTAACGAATCTGACTAGGAACCACGAGGTTGCGGGTTCGGTCCCTGCGCTTGCTCAGTGGGTTAACGATCCGGCGTTGCTGTGAGCTGTGGTGTAGGTTGCAGACGCGGCTCGGATCCTGCGTTGCTATGGCTCTGGTGCAGGCCAGTGGCCACAGCTCTGATTCGACCCCTAGCCTGGGAACCTCCATATGCTGCGGGATCGGCCCAAGAAATAGCAAAAAGACAAAAAAAAAATAAAAATAAAAATAAAAAAAATAAAAATTTCATTGAGTAATGAAATAAATGTTATCAGGATTGAATATGGGAAACAAAAAAATCCGTTTTCCAACTTATCTCACCTGCCTTTTCTTCTCTGCCTCTGCACAGCTCCTCCATAACAGGCCTCTTGCCTTTGCAGCCGGAAACCCAGCTTCCTTCAGGACCTGCTCTCAGGCCCGAGGCCCTTCACACCAGCTCCTCCCTTTTAGTTACACAACGGCTCTCCCTGCTGCAGTGTTGACCTGGGCTGTACACTTTTCAGAGTCCATTTTTTGGCCCCTGCATCCACTTCTGTGCCTGGGAGAGAAATTCTGTGTAATGTGTAGTGCAAATGTGCTAAGTTCTGTGAGCACTGGTCACACCCAGTGGCCCTGCTCATCGTCACTACTGACCCTGTTGGTCATCATCAGTGACCCTCCTGGTCATCACTAGTGGCCGTGTTAGTCGTTATTAGTGACCAGCTGGTCAGAGCTGGTGGCCCTGCTGCTCATTACTATTGACCCTATTGGTCATCAGCCAGTGGCCCTGCTGGTCCTCACCCAGTGACCCTGATGATGTTTTAAGGGTGTTGGTTTGTCTCAGTCCCTCCTCATGTGACAGGTATATCACAAGTCCCTTGTGGCCTCTCCTGGAGTCATTAAAGTTGGGAGTCAGGGCTTTTTGCAGACATGATTTTAGCAAATTCCCATCTCTTTAAAACTGCTTTCCAGCTGTGTCTTCCCGTGCCTCTTTCTGGGGCAGGGGACAGTGGATGGGAGATGGGAAAACAGCTGCCAGGTTGCGTTTCTTTTATGATAACATCTCCAACCTTGCATTTGCACCTTGAACTCTCTGAAAACTGGGGGCATTAAGTTATGTTTAAGGGAATAATTTAGTTATTTGGTTGTAAAATTTTGTGCAGCATTCTTCTCAGTGCACCTTTGCAAATACCAACATCTAATAATAGTAGTAGCAATAATAGTAGTGGACCTTTTCTCTAGAATATAAGCTCCTTGGGGATAGGGGCTTTGTCTGTTTTATTCATCGCTGTCTATGGGGCGCCTCACACAGTGCCTGGTAGATAGTAGGTACTCCGTAGAATGACTGGCTTTATCATATTCCTGTGTACTTTACTCGTATGATGTAATTTAATTTTTACAGTGACCCTACCCCTATGTCCATTGTATAGAGTGAGGCTTGCCCAAGTTAGGGTAACATAGATTGTCAGAGGTCGCTTAGAGCAAACCAGGTAAGGTTGTACAGATCAAGCCCAGAAGGTTTGATTGCTTGACCTCTGATACCCGTCTGATGTTCATGTTGTTGTTGTTCATGTTCTTTATTTATTTTTTTCTTGTTACAGCTGTGCCTGCAGCATATGGAAGTTCCGGGGCCAGGGGTCAAATCGGAGCTGCAACTGCCGGCCAACACCACAGCCACAGCGACAGTGTATCTGAGCTGCATCTGCGACCTACACTGCTGCTCACTGCAATGTCGGATCCTTAACCCACCAAGCAAGGCCAGGGATCAAACCTGCATCCTCAGAGAGAGAACGTCGGGTCCTTAACCTGCTGAGCCACAACAGGAACTCTAGTTGTTTATATTTTAATTCTTGTCATGTGTCTCCCTAGAACCTGTCTCTGAAGGTTGGGGTGCTGGGACAAAACTCTGGAGGGGTGTCGGGATGGTGCCTGGATAATCCCTGGCCCTTCCACTTACCTGCTGCTGGAAGCACTTGGTTTCTTCAAGTGCAAACTGAAGGAGCTGGACCCAAGGATCCCTGAGATCTATTCTCCTTTGAAAGTCGCTTGTAGAGGTGGTTCCCGCACCTCAGTCGTGAATCTTTCTGTGTTTCTCATGCTCCACATGTGAGAGAAGGACAAACATCTTACCCCCACACTAATATACACATGTACATATCTGTGTCTGTATACATGCATGTGCTCATGGACACACACACACTTGCACACACACACTTTTTTAAATCTCTTTCTCTTTCTCCAATGGCACCAACTTTATTTTTAGGGGGGCCTGCATGCTCTCCATACGTCCAGCTCAAAAGATGAGAGGTGTTTAGAAATAGCCCTCTTTTCTAAATAGCCCATCCTGTTATCTCACATATTAATTCATCTGAAGTCTTTTTCAACAGGCTTATACTTTGTTTTTAACTCTCTTTTTTATTTTTTTGTCTTTTTAGGGCCGCACCTGTGGCATATGAAGGTTCCCAGGCTAGGGGTCTAATCGGAGCTGTAGCCTCCGGTCTATACCACAGCCACAGCAACACAGGATCCAAGCCTTGTCTGCGACCTTCACCACAGCTCATGGCAACGCTGGATCCTTAACCCACTGAGCAAGGCCAGGGATCGAACCCACAACTTCCCAGTCGGTTTCATTTCTGCTATGCCATGACGGGAACTCCTGTTTCTAACTCTTTTAAGCTATCCTCCCATGAGTTTGCACTTGTGGTCCTGTGTGTGTGAGGCATGAGCAGCATTTGCAGACAACACACAACATGTGCAGATGTGGTCCTTGGACCGCAACACCCATGGTCGTATTTGCCTGGACATTGTTCAACTACCATGTGCAGCTGTTACCCTGTGAAAACCCACCGGCCACATGTGAACGTGGACTTGGCAGCTCCAGGGGGTGCTGTGGGGAGGGGGGCTCAGGGAGCTCTAGGTGTATTGAGAATTGGCAAACTGGGGCATTAAGTCGCAGGTGACATGGAGAGACTGGTCTTCTGTATGGGGGAAGCATGTTCTTGGAGTGAAACCTTCTGAATCATGCTCATCAGGGGCAGGAGGCTGGCCGGGGGTCTCTGTGGAGCCTTAGCAGAGCTCCGGGAATGACCCAGAGGCTTCAGCACTGAGATGGAGACTAGATGGATAGTCTGAATTTCACTGTGTCCAGTGCTAGAACAGGAGCCAGGTTTGGGGGGGAGCTTCTTTAAGAAAATAAGTACAAAATTATGAATAAAATGTTAGGCATGAGGGTGTTGATTCATTTGGTACAAGAAAGGAAATCCCTACAAACCAGAAATCTTGAGAAGCTGAAAAACATGACAAAATCCAGAAAAATAATACACAGTTGGGAGTTACCGTCGTGGCGCAGTGGTTAACGAATCCGACTAGGAACCATGAGGTTGCGGGTTCGGTCCCTGCCCTTGCTCAGTGGGTTAACGATCCGGCGTTGCCGTTAGCTGTGGTGTAGGTTGCAGACACGGCTCGGATCCCGAGTTGCTGTGGCTCTGGTGCAGGCCAGTGGCTACAGCTCCGATTTGGCCCCTAGCCTGGGAACCTCCATATGCCGCGGGAGCAGCCCAAGAAATAGCAACAACAACAACAACAACAACAAAAAGACAAAAGACAAAAAAAAAATAACACACAGTTGATGCATTGTCCAACACACCTGGCTTCCTACATGTTGTACTGCATGGAGAGATGGTCCAGCAACCCCTCTGTCAGGGGCCGGGGAAGCGGTCTTTTATCCCCGATAGTTGGGGGTTTATCAAACATAGAACGTCACACACAACTCAGCCACCCTGATCTTATCCAGGCCACAGTGGCTGTTATGCCATCTCTTAGGTGGGAAGCGTGCCATGCACGGCAAGGTCGGCGGGGAGGGGGACCTGGTGAAGAGTGGCCCCCTGGACAAAGGGGTCCCTAGGGCTATAGAAAGGCCAGCACAAGTGAGGGACCGGAAGCTTCATTGACAGCCTTCATCACCATGGCGACACCCCCATTCACAGCCCTGTCTTGAAAGATAATGGTCTTAGTTAAGCTGATATTTTGGTACTAATGTTTTGTACTGCTTTTTGATTAAAGTTTTGAGGGGACCTCAAACCTAACCTCCCTTCAAATTCCTGAAAGAAACTCTTTTTGGCATTTCCCCAGGAATGTGGTCATGTGATGATTTATTTCCTTAATGAAGAGCAGAGCCACCTTGACTGTGTGCTTATTATGCAGATAAGTACAGATTATCCGGCAAAGTATTAAGTAATTTAATTTTTATAAAATTATGAAATAATTATAAAAATAAACTTATAAAACTAATTTTTTATAAAAATTTAACTGGCCAAATTCAATTTTCATTGTAAATGGTTGATTATTAAAAATATTCTCTCTCGGAGTTCCCTTCATGGCTCAGCAGTTAACAAACCTGACTAGGATCTATGAGGATGCAGGTTCAATCCCAGTCTTTGGCTTAGTGGGTTAAGGATCCCGCATTGCCGTGAGCTGTGGTGTAAGCTGAAAATGCAGCTCGGATCCTACATTTCTGTGGCTGTGGTGTAGGCCAGCAGCTGTAGCTCCGATTCGATCCCTAGCCTAGGAAGTTCTATATGCTGCAGGCACAGCCCTAAAAAGTGAAAAAAACAAAACAAAACAACAACTCTCTCGAACATACCTTTTTGAGTGAGATGAAAGTGTTAATTCCTTTTTTTTTTTTTTGGAATGCATTTTGTTTCCTTCCCTGTATGGAGATACACATTTATACTAGATGCAGTAGACTCAAAAGCAGGAAATAGGAGGAAAATGTTCCATGAACATGAGGGGGAAGGCCCAGCACTGTTTCCCCTGTTTTGAGAAACCTCGTGTTTGCTGGCCGTCCTGCCAGCTCTGGCAGGGTGTGGTCATTTCTCCTTGTTTCATATGTGTTATATGAGTCGGAGAAAAATTGGGTTAAAGTGCTTGATGCTCCTCCTCGAGATCATTGGTAGGATTTATTGTTCCAAGATAAATTACGAACTTTCAACCTTAGGAAATAGAAATATCCTGGCAGAGTTGAACATGTGCAAAAGTAAATTGTGACTTTACCCAGCAAATCTAAACGCGTGTCCTGCTGTCCTAATGATAGGATTTTTAAAAGACTGTCCGTCCTCCCTGTTCCTCTCTTGTTCTTGGTTTGGACACCTCATTCTTCTTTGAAAGTGATGGTGGCTCTACAGATTTCAAGGACAATGAGTTAGTTTTTCAAGAAAGACGTTGCAACTGTGGAAAATTCAAGACGTTGCAAGTTTGGAATTTTTATGAGATATTTAGGTATGTGTGAAACTTCAAGTGCCACAGCTTTCCTAAGAAACCTCATGGTTTGCAAATGGCTTAGGGTCCTGTGAATATCCAAGTGCTTGGTCACCAAACATCTACCTGCCGTCTGTCTCAATGCGGAAGAGCAACCCTCTCCCCAGTGCTGCCTGGGCTCTTGGGGCAGGGGGGGTCCCTGAGCTGTGCTTTCTCCCACCCACCACTCTTTCTTCCCACCCACCTGTGGCCCCTAGCCCCACGGATTCCTGTTGGGTTTGGAGGGTTCCACCTCCCCTGGTGGGAGTCTCCTATGGGTGTACCTGGAACCCACCTGGTTGCATGAAGTATCCTCTTTGGATGTAGGGTCATCTCCACTGTGTTCCGGGGATCCTGTACCTCAATTTTCTCAATTTTGTAACCCTCACTAAACACAGACCTACTCACTTTTGATCTTTAGGGTCACTCAGTCATTTTTTTTGGGGGGGGTGCTTTTTAGGGCCGCTCCTGTGGCATATGAAGTTCCTAGGCTAGGGGTCGATTCAGAGATGCAGCTGCTGGCCTATGCCACAGCCACAGCAATGCCAGATCTAAGCTGTGTCTGCAACTATACCATAGCTCACGGCAACACAGGATCCTTAACCTACTAATGGAGGTCAGGGATGGAACCCACATCCTCATGGATCCTAGTCGAATTCGTTAACCACTGAGCCACAAAGGGAGCTCCCGTTTAGTCTTTTTTTTTTTTTTTTTGGTCTTTTTGGTATTTCTTTGGGTCGCTCCTGCGGCATATGGAGGTTCCCAGGCTAGGGGTCGAATCAGAGCTGTAGCTGCTGGCCTATGCCAGAGCCACAGCAACGCGGGATCCAAGCCACATCTGCAACCTACACCACAGCTCACGGCAACGCCAGATCCTTAACCCACTGAGCGAGGCCAGGGACCGAACCCGCAACCTCATGGTTCCTAGTCGGATTCGTTAACCACTGCGCCACGACGGGAACTCCCCGTTCAATCATTTTTAACAGCCCACCAAACCTGCCGTTTTGTTGAACACATCCACAACAGCGGCTTACGTGCCTAGTGGCTTCCTGTTTAAGTTAACTTGTGTTTGGCTGTAGGGAGATGGTACTTACTGCACAGCGAGTGTGTGACTCCCACTCCAGCCCCTGCCCTGTCAGGCAGGACATGTCTGCTGGGGGTGGCTTCTCCTGCTGGCTGCTCCAGTGATAGTTTCCCCCTCTCAGCCATCAACACTTAGCCAGCTCTCACTGCTTTGGATGCCAGAAACACGGTGGTGAACACGTCCCATTCCCCATGAAAATGGGTGCCTCCCTGTAGGACACGCCTTAGTGTCCTGCGGCATTTGAACTTGGGGATCCCAGTTCTGCAGTGTATCGATGGTCTGCTCCTGAGTCCTGTGACACTTCTGTCCTGCCTCAGTCCCTGCCTCTCCCTTGTAAAAGCTCCAGCCCTGCTGTGAGCTTGCAGGGCAGGGCTGGCTGCTCCAGGTCTGGCTCTCCTGCCCCAGCTGGGTGGATCTTACTTCCTTGAAGGGTAACAGGGGTGTAGGTCCACACTGACAGAGCCCCCACCCCTCTCCTGAGTCAGGAGTTCTGAAGGTGTGTGCTCATAGGTGGGACAGGGCACCTGAATGGTGGGGACCAGACAGGCCATTTCCTTCTGTAATTGTGCTACTAATGTCTATTGCATTTTGCTTATGATTCTTTTACCTAATGTTTTTTGATTTCTTCCTTGTTCAGTGTAACTTGCAGCACATAGGTTCAAATTAAAATCAAAGGGGGTTTAGCAGTTAAACCAGTAGATAAAATAAGAGAAATTCATTCTGTCATGGTTCCAGAGGCTGGGAGTCAGGAATCAAGGCATCAGCAGGGCCACTATCATCACTCCTGTCCATCAGCACACTGGCAGTGTATGTGCAGTAAGAAAAATGAAAGGAAATAAAAGGTATACTGATTGGAAAGGAAGAAATGAAATGGTGACTGTTTGAAGATGACACGATTGTTTATGTGGAAAACCTGAAAGATCAACCCCAAACTCCTGGAACTAATAAATGATTAGCACAAGCTTGCAGGATACAAAATTAATATACAAAACCCAGTTGCTTTCCTATGTACCAGCCATGACCAAGGCTCTAGGGAAGGGGCTTCCTCACCTCCTGCAGCGCCCCCACCTCTGGGCAGGCTTGCGTTCCTTGGCTCATGGCTGATCTGCCCGTCACCTGTGGCCTTCTCTTCCCTGTGTATCTGCGTGTTCTTTCCTCCTGTTATAAGGTCCAACCATCACCGTATTTAGGACCCACCCTAATCTTTATGACCTTGTCTCAACATAGCTAATTACAACAGCAAAGATCCTGTTTTGAAATGAGGTCACTTTGTGAGGTTCCGGGAGGGCAGGAATTTTGGTGATCTCGTCAGCCCACTGTGGGTACCAAAGCAGAACATGGTGTAGTATTTCTCAGCCTTGGGCAACAGTTTTTTTGAAGATGGTAGGGGAGTAAGCTACTGTCGGTCACGTGTGCTCAGGATGAGTTGTAAATAATCGATATAATAACTGATAGCGATTGCTGATCACAGCCAACTAACAGAACTGTCTTGACCACTCTGTGTGTTGCATGTGGCCATTGCTACCTCCTGAGTGACAGGAAGGAACCACCGTCCTCGTGGGGACTTTTATATCAACAGATGACTCCTGGAGTTCCTGCTGTGGCAAAACAGGTTTGGTGGCATCTCTGGAGCATTGGGGTGAAGGTTTGATCCCTGGCCGGGCACAGTGGGTTAATGGTATGGCATTGCCACAGCTTCATCTGTGCCTCAGATCTGATCCCTGGCCCGGGAACTCCATATGCCTTGGGGGTGGCCAAAAAAAAGATTTTTTTTATTTTTTTATTTTTTATAGAAAGGAGTTCCCCCATGGGTTAAGAACCCAACTGGTATCCATGATGACTCAGGTTCAATCTCTGCCCTGCTCAGTGGGTTAAGAATCTGGCATTGCCATGAGCTATGGTGGTGGTCGCAGACGCAGCTTGGATCTGGCATTGCTGTGACTATGGTGTAGGCTGATAGCTATAGCTCTGATTCTACCCCTAGCCTGGAAACTTCCATATGCCTGTGGGTACAGCCCTAAAAAGACAAAAATTAAAAAAAAAAAAGTAAAACAAACAAGCAAACAGGTGACTCCTGCTCTGCTGTGAGAGCTTATAACTCTACCCAGTGGGAGGGTGACACCAAAGGAGGCTTCAAATGTCTTGTTCCCAAAAAATTGCACTACTGTGATGCATTGAAACCTCTTGAGACAAACTGAGGTCAGTACCTGTGTGTAGCATCAGTCACCTTGAGTTGGTGTCCCTGACGTTTGAACCACTGGACCACATGATGTCCCTCCTCTTTGCTTTGGGTTATAGTGTGTCCCTGTCCATGGCATGGTAGCTGCCATCTGGTCCACCAGCCAGGGACAGCACGCAGCTGTGAAGCCGTCTTGAAAAAGGGCCGTGTCTTCAGAACAAATGCTAGTGGCCTGAGGGTTGCTGACCCAGTGGTGAAGGAGGTGCCGGCCACTCTGGGGAGCACGGTGACTCCAGATGGATCCATGGTCTCCACATGGCTCCTCAGTGGCTCCAGCTTATTTCTTGGGCACATGTGTCCCTCAGATCGGTGGGTCCTGTCCCTTGTCCTTTCAGGTCACATCCCCCTCCCACCATGAGGGGCCTTGCCAGCAAGCGAATGTCATTCCACCTGCAAGTCTACCCTGGGTGGCCCTAGGGCTGTCGGGGGTGGGGGCCATCGTCCTGTAGGAGGACAGACATGGTCCTGCCTGGGAGGCTGGAGGCTGCTCAGGGAGGGGCCAGGATGCAACCTGGAGGGGGCTGGGGTTCCGAGGGCCATGTTGGTTAAAGAGCTAGCTGGGGTGACTCACGCCTTGTGAATTTAAGTGCTGGCCTGGTTGACTCTTCCTGGTGTTTCCATCAACCCCTGATGAGGTGATCAGCACACATGTGGGCTGTTAGTAGCCTGATTCCAGCCCGTTCTTTTGACAGCCATCTTTGGGTCCCGTCAGATCCAAGATGCCCTTTGAGAGACACAGAAATCACCGGGCTGGACCTGGCCCCAGGAGTGCACGTGTTTAGCGCAGGAGATAAGACTGCATATTAATGTGGAAAGTGATATAGGTTACAGGAGGATTTCAGATAGTCTGTTGAGGGGGTCAGAGCCAAGAGGGGTGCCCCTCGTCTGGGAAGGAAAGGGAAGTTGGGAAGGAAACCTCTTCCTGCCAGGCTCCAGTAGCATTTAGCAGATTCAGCAGGAATAGCTGAGGGGGAGTATGGATCTGGGAGAACAGCACGCACCACACAATTTCATCTGTAACATCAGTTTTTGACCAGAAACTCTTAATTAGCTTGAGAGTCCACCACCCCCCCTTTTTAAAATGGATTGTATATGCACATGGTTCTCTTTGAGTTTAACTCAGATGGTTTTGCCTCTTTCTCAAAATTTTTAATAGGGTCTTGGTGCAGGCTTTTTAGCTGTTACACACCATGTGCATCTGGAAGCTGCAGGGCTGATGGCAAAAGTCAGGTGGGGGCCAGACCCTTTGAGACCCATTTGAGCTCTGTCACCAGAGTACCCCCCAGATCACAACCAAAGAAGACAAGTTCCTGATTGTAGTGAAGCACTTTGGCAAATGTGGGCTCTGCATGAGGAAGAGGGTGACCAAAGCTTGTTGGGGGGCAAGTTGGCCACATGCATCAACCAGGAAGGAGGGTGGAGCCAAGAGCTGAGTTGGGGCTGGGGGGGGGTACTTTGTCATGGGCTCTGCCCCCGCCCCACCGCGCCCCTAGGGAAGACTTAGCCGTCTGAGACACACTACATCCACACACTGGGAAATCCTGTGTTCACAGAGGCATGCCCCTGCAGATGAGCTGACTATGAAGAGGTGTGCAGCCGGACTGGGGCCAGGCTCCTCCAGTGCAATGTGGATGGTGTGTCGGAACTCACAGGCACCCAGCCTGTCTTTCGGGAGATTCCGCTTGGCCCATCTCAGGTCTGTTTTCATCCTTCCTTTCTCCTGGTGGAGAATGTTTGCAGGTGTCCTGAGCCCTGCTGGCCCGGAAACAGTGCAGTTCTGGGTTCCTGCGAGCCATGGGAACATGGATGATGGTTACAAAATGAAGTCTTAGTTTGGTAAGAGTCGGTTGAGGTAGCCGAAAAAAGCAAAGAATGTTTGACCTAACTCTTTTCAAAGATTTATAATCCAGCCCAAAGGATGTAAAAGCTCCTCTCTTTCTCACCTCCATCTCTGTTTGTGTCTCTTTGGCTCCGACCCCCCCTTGGGGTGTATGTATGTATGTATGTGTATGAATGTCTGTCTCCCTGTCTGTCTGTTAGCTCCATAGGAGAGAACTCTTTTAAAAGCTAATGAAGGAGTTTCAGCGGAACCTATTAGGTTTTCCTTCCATTAAATGCCTGCTGCAGACTTTTAATGGATGTTTTAACTAGGCATTGTTATCAAAAGGACTGTTGCACAAATTAAAACCAGGCCTACAATCTGTGAAGAGAAACTGGATTTACTCTTTGCCTTTAGGTGAAAAGAGAATAGCAGGGAGGTGGTGAATTCCACGTTGGTATTTTTAGAATCCAGGAACTCAGCCAGTGCTACCTAAAGCTATGGAAACAAACAGGAAAGCACGCTGCACAGGTGTCTCTCTCTCTCTCTTTTTTTTAAATGAAGACATTTATAGGAACCCCTGGATATTTAGGGGTATGTCAATATTAGTTTTAAGCTATTTTATTGTTATTTAAAATACCTTCTTAGCTTTTGTGATACTGCATCGTGCTTTCCATTTTTAAGCCCAAGAAAAAGGAAAGAGAAGGACTTTTTAGTGGGGAAGGATGAGGACCTGGACTGTCACCCTGTGGCAACCATTGACCATGTAGCTTCCAAAACTGCTGGCCTTTGGGTTCTCATTCTGATTTGTTTTATTTTAGGAAGTTCCACCACCCCTCTTGGGCCCCGTAAAATTTGTTTACTGAAACTACAGAATTTGCATTTTAAGACTAAGAAAATTCTTGTCTTTATTGGGGCTTGTACCAGAGTCCCTGGGAGAGGGAGCATCCTGCCTAGAAAGGAGCCATCAGGTCCTTTCTGCCACAAATTATTCATCATCCTGGCCATAGCAAATGACGTCAAGCTTTCTAAGGCTGCCTGCCATACGTACGTACGTAGGTAACAGAACAGCGGTTGTATTTTCTTATTCAGAGCCTTCTGGTTATTCTGAGTTAACTCTCAGTTGGCCCTTGTCCCCGACTCCCACTCACGGCCCTCAGAAAGAGATTTGGTGTTGGGGAAGGCACCCCCGCCTCCCCAAACATGGGCTCACAGCCATTTCCCTGTAGCGCCCCCATCCGCCCCCCAGCCCTTGAAACATCCTGGCGTTACTGGTCTGGATTCCACCAAGATGGGTGTGTCTGATTTTGCTGCCCTTAAAGCAGGCGTTTTGAAGGGAAAATCCAATACAGAGTATCTGTCAGTTGGGCCTTTGCTATTAAAGACTGGATCTCGGAGGAGATGGGCTGAGATGCAGGCCCTGTGTCGTGACAGTGTCACCGGTGTGTGTCCCACTGCAAAGGAAGGAAAAGAGGAAGTGCTAAAAGTGCCAGTGACACTGGCAGCCCCAGGTTCCTATTCAACTCCTGATGGGGTATCATAGCCTAGACACACAGACCTGGGTGGGTGACAACGAGCAGGGGGAGGGATGGGGGAGCGGGAGGGCACAAGAGAGAGGGAGGGAGGTAGGGAGAGAGAGAAAGAGAGAGAGAGCAAGCCTACATCAGGTCTATGGAAGGGCACCCAAACGCAGAGCTCCCCTCACTGGACTGCCTGCCAGCTCAGAGCACGCAGTTAGTGATACTGAAATCTCCGATAGGAGATGTAATTTTATGAGCTGCATTATCCAAGAATACTAAGCCATTTAGATTATATCCGAGTCATGGGGTTTAGAAGAGGTGAGGGCTTTGGTTCTCTGGGTGGGGAAAAAGAATGAAAAGAGCCATAGCCCTTTTTCTTTTACGCACAAAGCTAGTTTAATTGAAAGAATAATTTGATTTGCTGCCGCTCCCGGGGAAGGGCTTGAGATGTGGCAAATTTGCTCTCCTTTCACCCAAACTCAAGAATTTAATGCCAGCAGGTGAAGTTCTGAAGGCTGCTATCAAGTACACAGAGACAATAACTGTCTGAAAAGCGGAATTTTGTCAATATTTTTTGCTGTGGGCCAAAGAACATTCACGGTAATGGAGTACTGAGCCGGCCTGAAGATGTTGTAGGGAGGGGCCGGAGGATTTATTCCGCCTGGGAGCCTGCAGTATTTTGGCGGTATATATGGCTTTTTCATAATCTTTCCGCTCTAGCAAATGGAGGCACCAGATAGAATTTTGTGTTGAGGAAGAGCATTGGGCGGGCATTTCTACCCACGGTCGCTGCCCCTGCAGAAAGTGCCCGAGCTCACAGCTTCTTTTTAAGGACCACGTCAGCTCACTGCCGACCCTCTGCCTTCACCAGATGCCAGAGTTTCCTGACAGATACAGCACCGCGGTGGTGCAAGGTGCCAGGAATCTGCTACAGCGGGGACCTTACCCTGTGCCTGAACCTCGGGGTCAGATCTGTCCCAACTCTGGGGGCCAGTGCAGCCTGTCGCTGGCCTCTCCTGAGGTCATCCTCCTGCTGGGAAGCCTGGGCCTTCCCTCCCAGCCAGCGATGAGGCTGTGCCCTTGGTTTAAAATATGCCACTTCCCCACGCTTTTGTAGAAAGTTGGTTAAATAGCAAATTGCGCAACCCACAGAACCGAATGGGCTTTATGACTTAAAACAGATGTTAGACTCAGTTGCAGAATTGCCTCGCCCCTGAAGTTATCTGACTTTGAAAAAAAAATCATGCCCTGAAATTTCATTTTGGAAAACATCACTCCCCTCCTTGTTTGTGAGAGCAGGCGCTTGCATTTTTAAGGTTTTCTCAGTCAAGCAGTTTTCTGATGTAGAGGTGACGCCATTTTTGTCATTTTACTGATATTCCTGGTATTTGGTATAATTAGAGAAACAGAAGGGTAGCCACACACACGCAGAGCAGTGAGACCCAGCTTTGTCCGTCTTTCAAAGTGTGAAAAATAGCATCATTGACCTTATCATTAAATGTACTTGTTGCTGTGCCGATTTGAAATGTTTAGGCTTTATTTTTTTCTTACTTCCCGTTCATTTTAATGGAAAAGGGTAATAGCTAAAGATTTTATTTATTCAGAGCTACGGAGCAGGCAAAGTGAAAGTAAATCCTTGGCTCCCGGTTGCATTTAAAAAGCAGAAAAAAACAAAACACTGTTTTCTAAACTATAAAGAGAGAAGGGCAACGGTCAAATCCATTTGGGAGGAGGAAATTTGGAACAGTAGAAACCATCTAGAACTATTTCGTGAGGATGTCTATGAAAAGCATACCACAACATTTTTTCTAACACTGAAAAATCTGCATCCCCTGGACAGGCAGACTTCGTCATGCTTGCAGGCAGTGTCAGCAGTGTGGCTTGTCAGAATATCAGCGGCTTCAATAATTGCATTCTAGTTCAAGTGTAAAATTCTTACTAGGTCCCGATTTCATAATTCTGCTGGCTTTTAATGAACATTTTTTTTTCTTCTTCAGAAATATCATACGTGACGTTACATGTGGAATGTGATAGAAGTGCATTAGTCCCGAGGTTAGTATAGAAAGCAGTAGATTTTGGTCTACAGACTTCCTTTCGGCTCACCTTTATGTGTGTGTTTCAGGCATTAATTCGGCATTATTTAGTTACCCCTTTATCATTATATGCTAGCCAAGGAGCTGCTTATTATGATGAGGTAGATTAATGGTGACCTCAGAAAAGTGGAAACTGAAAATATAAACATATTTTTGTCAATACAGTTGATAGTTTATTGGCCCTTTTTAATAAAGGGTTGAAGTAAAAGAAAATAGACACCATAAATTCTAAAAAAAGAAAAACCCCTTTTTTTCTCATTTGGAATCCACTTTATACATATTATATAGGAAGCTAATGTTTCCATTAAATATGACATATGCATATATATATATATAGATAGATATGTACTTGCCTAATTATAGTTTTCCTGTTAATAATGCAGTCATATGATTGTCTAGTGTATGTTCAGCTTTGCAAAGTGTGATCATTTAGTTTTGTTCTGGAGTCTCTGCTGTTCCTTGCTAGGTTTTGTGTGACCAAGCTGAGAATTTCTTTGTAAATGTTAAGAAATATCAGCAGAAGCTGGGATTCAGAAATACGGTACTTTAAGAAACAGGTAAAGTCACAAACCAGGGTCTTGGGGGCCAGCCTTTTCTCTTTTGGAGGGATGTCCATGCTTCTCAGTGGGGGGGCACTGTCCCCGTTCCCCCAGCTTCTTGAATGAGGGGGAGAGGAGGTCTGTGTTGAAGGCCAGAAGCTCTTACCTGCCTGTAGGCAGTGTGCCCAGTGGTGGGGACAGACAGTGCCACTCAGCAGGGAACCCTGGCTGCCCTCTCTGTTTCTCTGCTCGAGGCCTTTCGGATGAACATGCAGGATTTTTGGCACCTGCCTTCTCCTCACACTCTGGGTTTCTGGGTCTCCTAATCCTGGTTGTCTCGTCTTTGCACTGTGTCTCCAGGTGTACCTCCATTTTCTTGGTCTCCAGCACTTAATTCCAGGCAAGCTGTTCAGATGGCCAGCATCGAACTCCTGCTGCTCTTCCACTCCAGGAACACACTGTCCCAGCAAAGGTTAAGAGTCCCAGGGGGGTTCTTGGAAAATGAACGTGTCCTGTCCAGGTCCCCGTTTCCGCATCTCTGAAGGGGGTGGGTGAGAAGCAGGTTCTGTTTTGTCCCCGGCTCTGCCCTACACTCTGCCCATCGGCAGTGAACTCCAGACCTGGCTCCCACACACCACATACCTGGAAGAGCTTCTCAGGTTTGAGGTCCTGCTCAGTGGTCTTTCCTTCCAGTTTGGTGGCCAGTATCTGCTCTGCTCCTGGGCTGCACCGTGTCAGACTGTGACCAAGTTGCAGCTGGAGGCTAGCACTGCCTTCTTTCCATCCTCCACGGGCCTCTAACACAAGCTGGACCCTGCTTGGACCAGTGGATGACTGGACAGACACAAGCCAGCCCCTCAGTCCTTCCAACACTTGCATCAAGATTTCCTTATTCCTGGAAGCTGGAGGAACGTTCCTCCAGTAAGACCTGCAGAGCTCTTTTGTCTCCATAGAAGGCTTTGTCACCTGAGGGGTCTGGGCTTAGCTCGTTGCTAGTGAGCACATTCCTAAGAGAGCATGGCATCCTGACATCAGAGATGCTTCTTCAATAAGTCACCGAATGGGGTAACGAAGAGCTGCCCGTGATGCTGGGATCATTGCATTTGGAGATGGGAGGGCAGTGGGGAGTCCTCAGTGGGGTTCCTCCAGGGCACTGAGAGAAGCTGGACCCAGCACACTGACTGCCCACCTGGTCCTGCAGCTGAGGGGGCAGGTGGAGGGCCCCAGACCCTATGTCTCTGGAAGGTGCCCCATTACTGGCCTGCTTGCAGATGAAGCACCTCGGCCCTGTGAGCGTGACGGTTCATGCAGCTGCTGCAAGTTCTTCCTACCAGACTCTGTCATTGCTGCAGGCTTCATTCCCTTGCTTTGCCTGTGGGTCTGTTGTCTTCTTTTTTGCTGGTAAAGTCCATTACCAAAGAAGCTGTTCTTTTATCTTTTTAGTTGAGAGAAAATTATGGGGAAGTAACTCCTACATTCCCAGATATTTTTCCTCCTAGTGCAAGTGTCCATGTTACATGGATAATCGGGAAAACACAGGTAGGCAACAAAAAGCGACCTTCCTGACCACCTACCCAGTTCTTGCTACTATGAATGTTCTTATCCTGGGTTCCTCATATATTTTATAAACAAAAATGGAGTGATGTTTATCAGTTTACTTTTTTACTTGTCAAATGGGAAATAGCTTTTTACATACTGTACATTTTCATGAAGATGTCTCCTGGTAATTTTTTTTTTTTTTTGACATGGCATTGGTTAGTTTTAGCCTTTGGTATCAATTGCAAACCTCTTCTCAATGTGAATCAGTCTGTCTTTCCACTTTGAGTGACTATCCATACCTCTGAGCCATTGCCAACGTGGGGATTTTTAACCCTCTAATCCTTAACGATTCAGTAGCTAGAAAGTAGTACCTCCATGTGGTTTTGGGTTGCATTTCTTGTGTTCCAGGTGGAGGTGGGGTGAATATTTTTCCATTTTATTAGGCAAATGTATCTCTTCCTTTTTGAATGATTTAGTCCATGTTGTTTGCTCATTTTTCCTTTGCTTTGGTCATTTATTTTCCTACTGATTTGGGAATGTTCTAACAAGGATGTTAAGTCATCTTTCAGGTTATCTCTATCATAGCAGATGATTCCCTTTGGTTTGACATTAAAAAAAAAAAAAAGTTTGTGGTATTTTCGCCCTCATCTGTTATCCTTTAAGATTATACCAGTGATGCATATTTATTTTAGAAAAACTCAAAGAAAAAGAATTTTGAAAATAAATGAACCTTATTTGCAATTTTATCATATGGAAATACTCAAAGTTGATACCTTTTCAGGGTCTTTTTCTCTGCAAATATACGCATATTATACATGCATTTTTACCAGGGTGGTTTCTTCCTATTTTCTTTAAAAACATTTTTTTGTCTTTCTAGGGCTGCACCCTCCGCATATGAAAGTTTCCAGGCTAGGGGTTGAATCAGAGCTGCATCCACTGGCCTACGCCACTGGCACAGCAATGCAGGATCAGAGCCACGTCTGTGACCTACACCACAGCTCACAGCCACATCAGATCTTTAACCCACTGAACAAGGGGTTGAACTGCACCCTCATAGATACTAGTTGGGTTCGTTAACCGCTGAGCCATGAGGGGGAACTCCGACATATATTCTTTTAAAGTTTGTTTTTGTTTGTGGATTGTTTGCACCTGACATTTACCCTGTCAGTATGGACCTGCTTTGTTGATACCTGCTTAGTATCCCATTTGATGATATGCACAATTTTTTTTTTTTGGTCTTTTTTTTTTTCTTTTCTAGAGCCGCACCCGTGGCATGTGGAGGTTCCCAGGCTAGGGGTCTAATCAGAGCTGTAGCCTCTGGCCTATGCCACAGCCACAGCAACACCAGATCCAAGCCATGTCTTTGACCTACACCACAGCTCACGGCAACGCTGGATCCTCAACCCACTGAGTGGGGCCAGGGATCGAACCTGCAGTCTTATGGTTCCTAGTCGGATTCATTAACCACTGAGCCATGACAAGAACTCCCACAATTTTTTTTGAGAAGTCAACCATTGTTGGAAATTCAGTTCTTTCTCGGGTTCACAGTTACAAACAACTGTGTCATTAATATCTTTGTATGTGTATCTTGGCTGAAGCCTCACCATTTCTTTGATAAATTCATGGAAGTAGAATTACTGGGTCAAAGGTTCAGCTGCTTTGAATTATTTGGGGCATATATTGCCAGCCGACCTTCTGGGGAGGGTGTATTCATTCCTGGTCCCCCAGCAGGACTTTTTCTCTGGGTGATGGTGTTTTTTGATGTACTGGGTTGTTTTTGTGTAGTTTAATTAGTCCTTCCCTGCATAGTTTCTGCCTTTGAAGTAATGTTTAAAGAAATGCCTTCCAACTCCCGAGATTACGTAAATATTTTTTTTTCTTCTAGCATTTTTATGGATTCATTGTTTTGGTATTTGAATATTTTTGGTACTTCTGAAATTAATTTTGGTATATGGTATGAGGTGGGCAGCGAACTTTATTTTTTTCCCTAAACAGCCAGTTTTCCCAACTCCATCTGTTGACAAATCTGTCCTTTGCGCATCGAATTCTAAACACTCCTTCGTCGTGAACACTCACTTTTTACATGTATTTGGGATAGCCTCTCAACTTTCCCCTTAATTTCAATGAGAAATCTGTCTATTCCTGACCTGTAGTCCCCATTTTAATTACTGTGGCCATATGATAGTTTTTCAAATAATCTGATAGCTCTCTCTCCATCTCCATTACTCTTCTTTTTCCAGAATATTTTTTCCATTCTGCTTTATTAGGTGAACTTGAGAATCCTTTTGTCAGCTAAAAAACCAAATAATACTTCACGTTGTTTGAGTGGAACGATGTGAAATTAATAAATGAATTAAGAATACTCAGCAAAAATTTTCCCATTCTAAAAATAAAAATGGTGTGGACATCTACTTGATGAAAGAAGAAGGTGGTCTCCCCCCCCTTTCCTTGGATTGTAAAAATGTAGCCCACCTAATCCTTGCCTGCCTGCTTGTACCCCATTTTTTTTTTGTCTTTTCTATGGCTGCATCCATGGCATATGGAGGTTCCCAGGCTGGGGTTTAATTGGAGCTGTAGCTGCCAGCCTACACTGCAGCCACAGCAATGCCAGATCTGAGCCGCATCTTCGACCTACACCACAGCTCACAGCAACCTGGGATCCTCAACCCACTGAGCGAGACCCGGAATCAAACCCCCAACCTCATGGTTCCTAGTCAGATTTGTTAACCACTGAGCCACGACGGGAATTCCACAACATCCCGTCTTAATAAATCTATTTCTTGCCCACCAGAAAAATGGTGTATTTCAAATTTATTCAAGTCTTATTTTATTTACTTCTATGAAATTTTGTGTTTTTTTTTTTCCACATAGTTCATCCACACTGTTTATGTTATCGCCTAGGTTCTTCCTTCATTTATTTATTTGTTGGTTGTTGCTCTTATGAATGGAGTTACTTTTCTGTTGTGTTTTAACCGTTACTCTTGGTGTATTGGAATGCTGTTGATTTTTGATATTTTTCTAATGAGCTTTTTTCTATCAGCAGATGCTCTTGTTTACCTATAGGAGTTAGAACCTAGATTTTGAGTACTTTTTTTATTACTGCCATCTCTTGTGCCTTTTTTTGTTTTGTTTTGAAAAAACACAGTAGCTCTTCAACATGGATGAATCAGTGGCAAATTTTTTGATTTTTAAACAAAATCAGATGTCAGCTAAGGAGGATGCTTAAAGCCTCTTCTGCAGAAATCATTGAAGATTAAAAACAACCTGAACAGGAACAGTGCAGGAAAAGTGCTGGTGGTGGAGGTGGGGAGCTGAGATTTCCCTGGGCGGAGGGAGTCTGGGAGACCCTGGGATCGAAGGAAACTATCTTCCAGTGCGCACAGCCTGCCTCTTTCAAAAGTGAAGCCTTTTCAGAGTTGATTGAAAAGGGGCTTGAGCATGGTGAAACAGTGAGGAAGGCAATATTTGAATACAAAGCCCTACCACTGCACAGGGGGTTTAGGAAGTGAGGGAGGGGGTCTGGTTTTTAAAAAGTGTGTGTTAATAATGAATTTACCCACAGTCTAGTGTTAGGGATGGCCTCTGGCAGGTATTGTCCAAATGTGCCACTTTATAATAGACTTAGCCCTCTTGTTCAGTGTTATTTGGTGACCGTGAATAAATCTGTAAAAACCTATAAAACCACATGGGTTTGTATTTGTAGTGTCTGTATTTTGTGGCTCATTTCTAAGTCCCGTTGGATAATCTTAATATCCTTTAGCTTCTGGGTGAAATATTTGCAATATTTACCTTTTTTTGGGTAATTTCTTATGGTCCTCTTTAACCTGATGCAAAATAATTTCCCTTTTTTTGTTCTCTTTGGTTTTAAAAGTGAACGTTGAATCTTGGGGTATTATATTGATGCATTGTAATTTAAAATTGACATTCTTGTATTTGCTTTTAAAATATGTTATGGGTCCCTGTCATCCTGCCTTGCCCCTGCCTTTGAAAATGGGATGCTTGCTGCTTTAGGTGGGACGGAAGGCGAATTTAATTCCATCATATGTAAGTAAAGCTTTGAGACATCCCTTAAAATGTATGTATCTTTCTTGAAACACAGTTAAATCTCACCTACCTGGAAGCCAATTAATTACCATCCTTATTTTTCTGGAACAGAGCTAAGAATGAGAAAGGATGAGAGGACATTGGGCATTAAAAGTCCCTGCATCAAGGCATGTGTTTATTTATAGACCATATCTTCAGTTCCTCAATCCCCATTTACATTTTATTTTTCTGTTACACACAGCTCTGCTATTCACGAATATCTGTTCTAGGCTACTGCAAATTAAAAGTGGCAAATTGGAAGTAGGGAAAAGGCACCTTAGATAACAGTGCAAAGTGATAGCAGAAGGCCTAATGGTGAAGGAGAATAAAGAAAAAATACTATAGCAGAGGAATAAGTAATAGGAGAACACAGCTTTGCAGGCCATTGATGGGAAGTAGAATAGAGCCCTTTGCCCTTTTGGGGTTGTTACTGATGGTTCACAGTTTTCATTTCTCATTGTCAGGAAAATTTTAATTGTATACCATATGCTTTAAATCATGTGGCAAAAAGCACGTATCGTTGCTAGAGATTTTTCCAGTGTTAAAAAATTAAAAACATTTTTATAAAATCCTGTTTAAAAGGGTAAAGCTTCAGACACCCAGAAAATGCAACCTCCCCAAATGACTCTCCTCTTGGGTCTTACTCACCGAGGTGAGCTTTAAATCATTGGTAGTATAGATTCTTGATGTTTTTGGGAAACATTTTTGCATATAATTTCTCAGTGGTTAAGCATACTTTCTGCATCTCTTTGAATGTGTGTGTGTATACACACACACACACACACACACACACACATATTTTAAGTTGAATTGGCTGGAAACTATTTGGTTCTGTTCTTCTGACATGTATGCTTCCTTTCTTCCTCCTCTCCCATCTGGGCCACTTCTCTGATGCTGCGTTTGGAGAGAATAACGCCGCTGTGTTGTTTCAACATATGTGGGTCTGGTTGCACTCATGTCTGCCTGTTCACCTCCCATTTTTCGTTTTCACACTCGGTGGAGATGGGGGTGCTTCTTGTGCTAGAACTGTGGGAGGTGTGACTTAAATGTGTGAATTTGACCCCCAATGTACATGTAACCCAACAGGAGACAAGATAGGCTAAAGGCAGGTATACATGACTTTTGTATCTTAACCACTCTTTTATTTTTTTCTGCTGTAGCTGGGAATACAGCATAAGCTGGTTGTCACTTCTTAAAATGTAACTAAAACTTGATGTATGATACAGTATCTAAAAATAATATTAGGTAAACACTGCTTCTATTTTTTAGTACCTGTGTAAAGTCCAGTTTTTAATATTTCGAAGAAATTACTCTTCACTGGAAATAGCCACCTGAATTGTCTGATTTCTCCTAAACACAATGGAAGTATTGCAGTGATGCTATGGTTACAAAAACAGATCACAGACAGACCACCTTTTAGGGTGTTTATTTTACTTCTTGTACATAGGAAGAGAATGAACTAGAGAAGAAAAATAACATTTGTACTTACATTCTGGACAAATGTCATAAGAATGGTTTATTGCTCACTAAAGAAATTAAATTACTTAGTGAAGGTGAATTATTAACTTAATTTCTTAGGAATTTAATTTGGGAGCTATTTTCATAGGGGATATTGGCCAAGGCTTGAACAGTAACACTTCACTGCATACAGACACTCACATGGCTTTAAGTAGGCAACTAAGTGTGTTTCAATGGAAGCTGTTCTTTCTAAGTTCAGATAATAGCAATTCTTCCAAAGTGATCTATTATCAATCTAACTATGCAATCAGTAAGGAACTATGATTTCTTTCTTTCTCCCTCCTTTCCTTTCCTTTCCCTTCCCTTCCCTTCCCCTTCCTTCCTTTTTTCCTTCTTTCGTTCCTCCTTCTTTCCTTCCTTCCTTCCTTTCTTCACCCAATGCATAGGAAAGTTCCTGAGCCTGGGATTGAATCTGATCTGCAATGCCAGATCCTTAACCTGCTGCACCACAGCAGGAATTCATTTTCAGAAATAGTCTTGCTTGTCACTGATGGGCATTGTGTCATTACTTTATCAATTAAGTTCCATTTCTAACATAAAAGCAAGGTTGCTTCTGGTAGCAGGGTGTCTGTTCATAGTTAATGTTGAGTCATTAAAGACCAGAAATCAGACAGCCCACAGTGTCCCAGGTCTGGCATAGCAGACAAGGAGGGTCACAGAGGTGTCTGAACAACGTGACTTGTGGTAGGTCATGTGTGTGTTGCTGATTTGACATCCCTCACTGAGTCAGTTTTCCTTTGTCCTAAAACAGCTAGAGTATCATTGCCTCCACTGGATAGTTTCTATGTTCTTCTTTTTGAAATGCCACAGGATGGGAGAGGGGAGAGATTTCCTGATACCTGTGTGTGAATTAGTGACCAACATGGAAGCCAGAACTGGCAATGTGGAGACAGTTCACTGGAATCTTCTAGAAACATCACCATGGAATCATCATTTTTGTGATTCATGAATTAGGTGGGAGAATTGTGAGGAAAAAAGATGTCATTTCTTCTCTAAACAAACTGTTATTCTGTTTGAAATTTTTAGTGTTTCTAGTAATTTCCATCATTATATGCAGCATGGGCTCTTCGGATAGTTTCTAAAGCAACACATATAACATAGATACAGAAAGACGTTGATGTTGAGCATTTTACCCAGCACTTGCCCACATAACAGACACATCTAGGGAGGGAGGCCCATGGAGACTTTTTTATGCTCAAAATTAAGACTTGTTGATCTTTAAGCTGTGGCATTTCGGATGAAGTAATTTACTTATGACAGACTTATGGGGAAATACAATGTATGTATATTTATTTATTTATTTATTAAGTCTTTGAGGGCAGCGCCCACGGCATACGGAGGTTCCCAGGCTAGTGGTTGAATCGAAGCTGTAGCTGCTGGCCTACACCACAGGCACAGCAACGCGGGATCTGAGCCGTGGGATCTGAGCCGAGTCTGCGCCCTCACCACAGCTCACGGCAGCACTGGATCCTTGACCCACTGAGCGAGGCCAGGGATTGAACCTGCAACCTCATGGTTCCTGGTTGGATTCGTTTCTGCTGCGCCCTGACAGAAACTCCAGGAAATGCAATTTTTAAGAAAATACCTAGATAACTTGCTTTTATTGCCTATTTATCAGAAAATAATGGTGAGTGTATTTACTGTCTCAGAGAGGTATATGAAATACCCTGTTCTGTCTGCATTCCTGATGGAAGTACCCAAGCTAGTTTGTTGCCGTCTTAAAGAGCTTGATGAAATTGATCTTCAATTGAGAGATCAGTAATGAACCAACCCCCTTCATTGGCAGGTCTCTCAAGACCCCAGAGAGCATGTGATTTCTTCTGTTTTGCAGTAATTCATTTGAAATATTTACCAAAATCCTTAATGTAAATAGAAGCTGCCAAACTATTTTTATAAGTGATGGGTCCTTTTTATTGCTATTCTAAACAATGCTTCTTCTCATCATGTGCCAAAAAGAAACTCAGTTTGGTCGATGTTCCAGAATCTTGAGTAGGACCAAGCACAGGAAGTGAGAGTTTAACATATTCCTAAGAGCAAGTGCTTTCTATGAGAAAATGTTTTTAAGAGTTATCGATCGAGGATGTTTAGTGAGTAACTAATCTCGGAAATTGTTCATTAAAAAAATTCCGTCTTAAGTTGCTTGAGAAGCTTTGTGTTAGCAGGGGAAAAGGCTGGTGTCTGGAGATAAATTATTGCAAGTCTCTGCTTCTGATTCTTGCCTATGTCTGTCTGATTCAGTGCCTCCATGGAGGAAAGCATCATATCACAGCACCTCCAGTCAAATCTTTTATGTTTTCTGCTCCTCGTCCTTGTGGATTCAAACAGATCCTTACTTTAGCTGCTTTATGCATGGTCCTTTGGTTGCAGAAGCTCAGCTGCCTCCCAGCAGTGTGACCTTGGGCCTGTCGCTTGCTTCAGTTTCTTTGTCTTTGTAAATCGTGAGTTGTGAGGATCATGAATTGCAGCTAGCTGATGCATTTAGAACTGACGGCTGTGGAAGGACCAGCTGCTGTTGTCATTAATGGGGACACCTGGAGTGGTCAGTGCACACAGACTTTATCGCAGGAAGAGAGGAATTCCCTGAGCCTCTGGGAGCACCTGGGACCTTCTCGTGAGCCCTGTCTGCAGCCTTCTTCTGGTGTGGGGAGCCAGGTGCCTGGGCCTTCCTCTATGCTCCCCATGCTCCCACCCTGGCCTGTGTTGGGATGAGCTGATGGAGCCCGTGAGGCAAGTGGTGTCCCTTTGCTCTCTGCAGACCCCTCCCCACAGTGACGTAGATTTTGTATTGAAATAGTGTCTCTTGTGTTTTCTACCTGCTGCCTGACACCCACAGTCACCTGTTTCAGACCTAAATTTCCACATATGACAACCGCAGCTTTCAGTAAGTGCGCATGTAAATTATTTGCTGTAAAGATTAGATAATTTATATGTAAAATTTTAAGTATTTATTTTCTCTACAGATATAAGGGATTTAGCTGCACCATTCTCATTCGGAAAGTCAAAGATTTCTGTCTTTGGGAAAAGGAAGATTTGCTTTTTCTTCTGGAGCTGTGACTTTCGCTTAATAAATGTGTTTTCCATGGCAATATATACATATATGTTGGTATGTTATAAACATATATAACTTTACTAGAGGTGATGCTATCTGAAGTTTCTTATTACATTCTATTCCATTATAAAAATGCTACTAGGCATTCTTATTACAGCACAGTAGGTTAAGAGTCTGACTGCAGTAGCAGCTCAGGTCACTGCAAAGGATGCCAGTTGGATCCCTGGCCTGGAGTAGTGGGTTAAAGGATCTGGCGTTACTGTGAATCACATTCAATCCCTGGCCAGGGAACTTCCATATGCTGTGGGCGCCGCCATAAATTTTTTTTTTAAAAAAGTGCTACTAGATGAGTTTCATGACTCACTAATAAGTTATTACTCTCAGTTTGAAAAACATTTGTCCTGAAGTATCAGTTAGGATTTTTCTCCTCACCTGGGCTCACAGTCCCAATCAGGAGAGACGACCGTGCCAGCCACTGCTAGGTGATGGAGACGAAGATGATGGAAATAAAGATGATGATGATGGGGGTGGTGATGGGGGTGGTGATGATTGGGATGATGACGAAGATGATGGTGAAGATTCTAACGGTGATGACAATGGTGTTGATGATGTCAGTGACGGTGATGGTGGCAGTGATGATGGTGACAGTGGATGATGATGATGGTGATGATGTTAGTGTCAGGTACTGGTTATTCACATGTTCTTACTATTTTTTAAAAAATTTAGGAGTTCCCATCATGGCTCAGTGGAAATGAATCTGACTAATATCCATGAGGATGCAAGTTTGATCCCTGGCCCCGCTTGGTGGGTTAAGGATCTGGCATTGCTGTGAGCTGTGGTGTAGGTCGCAGATGCAGCTCAGATCTGGCATTGCTGTGGCTGTGGTGTAGGCTGGCAACTACAGCTCCGATTTGACCGCTTGCCTGGGAACCTCCATATGCCATGGGCGCTGCCCTAAAAAGACAAAAAAAAAACAAACCCCAAAAAACAAAAAAACAGTGCACACTTATTTTAGGTAGTGGTATAGGTATATAAAGGTATATAAATTAACATGCTTAATAAAAGTGGTTCAAGAAAGTTATTATTTTTACTTTCCATCTCCATTCCATCCTCCCCTCTCCCCAGAGTAACCAATGAAAGCAGCTTGGCTCCACTTTCCTCCTCTTTCTCTTGCTTGGAGGCCAGTGTGAAAACTGTTGTACATGGGGTTTTCATTTGTTAAAAAATGGAACCCATTACTGTGCAGTTTGATTTCTTCTTTGGAAATCTTCATGAACATCACTCCTGAGAAACATCTTAGTCTTGCAAGCTGCAGGCTTTTCACTGTGTGGCCACCCCACGCTGGGTCAGCTCTTAGGCCGCTGGTGGGTGTTTGGAGTGTGGCTGGATATAAACATGTAAATATCCATGCACTTTCACGTCAAAGGAATATACTCCCAGGTTGAGGATCCAGTGTTGCCATGAACTGTGGTGTAGGTTGCAGATGCAGCTTGGATCCTGCGTTGCTGTGGCTCTGGCGTAGGCTGGCAGCTACAGCTCCGATTGGACCTCTAGCCTGGGAACCTCCATATGCCACAGGTGTAGCCCTAGAAAATGCAAAAAGACAAAAAAAAAGTATATATTCCCAGGTTGAGTATTGCAGGGTTAAGGGAGTTTGTGTGGTTTCAGTTGCCACATTGCTTTCTAGGAAGGTGTGGCCGATGCCTGTTACCGAGCGCATGCAATGTTCTAGGCCTGGCGTAATCTCTATACCTCGGATATCGGGCATCACACGCTCTGTGCTTTGTTGAACGTCACTGCTCATTCATGCAGGCAAAGCCCTGGTGCGCAGGGGTGGACGCCCCCCAGGTGAGGCCTGTATCCCAGCCCAACTTCTCAGCCTGCTGCATCTCCTGTTTCCTTGGGCTTCAGTCATTAGGGCACAAATTCATCTTAACAACAAATGTGTGTTTCTATCTTCTTGGACAAGGGAAGAATTCTACCTGCCTTTGCACTTTCCTAGGGTTTAGGCTGTAAGTGTAGCAGAGTGTCTGGCATTTCATCCTGAGTTGAGAGGGTCCTGTTCACAACAGACCTTTGAGTTCTGTGCAGACAGAGGCTGCCTCTAGTCTTGTGTCCCACAGTGAGCAGCCTGGCGCCAAGTGGCTGAAGCTCTGTGAATGGCTTTGGAAAATGCAGGACAGTGTCACCAGAGTCTCTGTGTCCAGATTTGGGGCCGAAGTCCTCCTTTTCCTTTTGTTTTCACAGATCTCACGCCTGTGGTCAACGTTCATACTGTCTGTGCTGAGATGGAGAGAGGAAGGCCAGCTGCCAAGTCCCTGTTTATAGGGGTTTGGGGAGGAGCTTGTGGGTAGGAATTGACACTCCCCACCACCACCCCCGTCTTTTCATGGTGGGCTCCATGGATGCTGATGGCTGTTGCCTTTGTGCCTCCATCATTTGACAACCCACTTAAAATAGTCCTTGTTCACTGAACACACAGACGCACAGCTCTGATATGTGCACATGTGCAGGGAAGCCCCCTTTCCCGAGTTTGAAGGGACCCGCCATCGACTGACTTCCGGGGACTGTCTCTCCATCACCTCTGATATCAGAGGGAAATGGATTGAAACCTCTCAGCCAATTGAAAGTGCAGTCCTTAGGGCTGCCAACGTTGGTGTGGGTCTGAAGTCCCCTCACCCCGTGACGTCTCTCTTCTGCCACTCTCCGGAGGAGGGGGTCCTTGCTGGAGGTCCTTGTTCTGCCCATCTGCTTGAGTGATGGACATTGTAACCCAACTCAAGAATCGGGGCATAAGGGAGGGAAAGGACCATATTAGACAGAAGAGGCTGTACGATGACAACCCCCAAGTCTCTGTGGCCTTGGAGACTGAGATGGCTTTCCTCCTGGACTCTGTGTCCACCTCTGGCTCTGTAGGGGCTGGTCACTGTGGTGGGACCCTGTGCTGACTCCCCCAGAAGTGACACAGTCTCACTTAGGCTCATGTTTCCTTGGCCGCATCCCATCCATGGGGACAGAGAGGCTTGGGTCTATGATGTGCTCAGAAAAGATGAACTTGAATTTCGGCCCACCGCGCCAGCGCCTGCTGCAGGGACCATGCAGGAAGATGAAGGGAGAAAGGAGAGAGGGGGACAACATGTTCTAGGACGTAAATAAGAAAACCCTCTCTCTTAAGAGATTCACTAACAGATTCTGCCAAAAGAGAAGTTCCAAAACTGCTGTGATAAATGGCAACGTCATTGTAACCAATTTATGGCCTCCCAGGTGATTCCTTTGAAGGACAACAGTCATCTTTCTACAGAAAGACATTCATAAGGAACGCTGGAGTACTTGTCAGCTCACACTGGCATCTTTAATACACGGCCTGACCTGTGCACCCATTACTCTAAACTCAACCATGAACAGACGTCCAGAGGTGAGAACGCAGCCCAAGAGGGGCGAGGACCACCCCAGCAAGACCTGTGCCTCTGACCTCCCAGAAAGCTGGGAGCCCTCTCTTGGTTTTCCTCAAGGCTTCTGGTTCTTTCTCTCCTTGTTGAAAACAGAATTTGTCATCCAGAGTCACATAATGTATTCCCTTCTTAAATGTAACTGATAGGAGGAAATCACAGTGCACTTCTAACTGTTGCGTTGTTTTAATGCTACAGGGTCTCTGGCTGAAATGAAAAGACTTGCTTTAGGGGACTTGAAATCAAATAGGAGTTTTGACGTTGGGGGCGCATGTTCATTTCCACATCGGATAATTTTACAGATCGACTTAATAATAATGTGTAATAAACAAGCAAATAAACGGCCATCATTCAGACCAAACCCTCGGGACTTTTGGTATTGCGAAGGAAGTGCTGAGGCCATCAGCTCATATTCTCCACAGGGGCTGGTCTTCCCGTGCCTTCGTGGAGGGGCTGAGGTGGATGGTACTGAGGAGGTGGTGGCCTTAAAGCTTAAAGTTGAGAGATGTGAAACTGCGCCTTCAAGGCTTTTTTTTTTTTTTTTTTTTTTTAAAGAGAACTTACACTGAAATATGAGAGCAGTAAAACAAGCCTCCCTGATTTCTCAGAAAGCATTAATTTGGCCCCTGAAGGTTCACCAGAAGATTCTGATCACTGTTTACCAGAAGGAAGTACCTTCTTCTCGTGTACTATATAAAAAAGGCAGAAATAATGGAGTGGAGTAAGAATGTTTTCTGCATGATGTTGAGTCATATTGAAGACAGTACGCTGTGTTTTTCTATCTCCTTTCTTTTTATCCTTTCAGCAAATACTTAGTGAGTGCTGCTGTGCGCCAAGTGCTGTATACAGACTGTGGCCTCTGTAGACATGGCATGCCTGGTTTGTCATTTAGCTCCTGAGAAGGTAGAATTTACTCTCTTTAAAATATGTTTGGGAGTTCCCGTCATGGCTCAGTGGTTAGCAAATCCAACTCGTATCCATGAGGATACAGGTTTGATCCCTGGCCTCGCTCAGTAGGTTAAGGATCTGGTGTTGCTGTGGCTGTGGTGTAGGCCGGCAGCTACAACTCTGATTCTACCCCTAGCCTGGGAACCTCCATACGCTGTGGGTGCAGCCCTAAAAAGACGAAAAGACTAAATAAATAAAATATGTTTGGATCAGGCGTGAATCTCGGCCTCCATCTCGAGAGTCATGCCCTCCCCGGTGCCCAGCTGCTGCCCCTTCTTCCTGGCATCTCTCCTCCTTTTCTCCACTTTTGGGAATCCTTTGACCTCCCCGGGCTCCCGAGTTTTGTCCCCTGGGGAAGCCCTTCCCCCACCCGGCTTCTGGGGAGCAGAAGTCCTCTCATCATAGGCGCCAGACATGTCCATGAAGCAGGTCCATCTTGAAGTCGGTTTCCTTGTTCATGGACTGTCCTTGTGCAGGGCTTCTGGCTTCTGTAGGAGACGCCAAGAACATTTTCCGGTTGGAATGGGTTTTAAGGCTCATCCGCCGCAACCCTGCCCTCTCATAGATGAGGAGACAAGGCTCAGCGTAGCTATGCTCCTTGTTCAAGGTTCCCCAGCCAGACTTGCTGTAGAATGAAGACAACCTGAAGCGTCCAAGTTTCTCACGGCCAGTCCCGTGCTCTGTAAGATACCACGTGACCTCCACAGTGAACGTGTGCGTTCTGGGAAGCTCCACGCCATTCAGTAGGCAGGTTCATTACGTATTTGAGTATAAATGTTACTTGTGGTCGTATCTTTTTTTTTTTTTTAACTAAAAGGCATGACATGATTTGTCAAGAATTCAGTCTATCAGACTAACATTACATCTGTGGTAAAATCAGATTCATCTTTTATCACGTTGACTTACAACCCCTTTTTGAGGACTGGAAGCTTCCATAAGTGCAGGATCTCCCTGCATTTCCATTTACATTACTGCCATTTAATCTTCAGTTTCCTTTTTTCTTTCTTAATCTCTTAGATACACCTTTTGGTTGTGTTAAATATCATAAGTTAGTTATCAATAATCAGTATATTCTTCTGACACCATGTTGCATATTTTGCAAGTTTTTTTGTGTGTGTGTGTGAGCCTGCAAAAAACCCTCTTACTATGATGAAATACATTTAAATAGGTATTTATGAGTTAAGAACATGGTTTGCTGTAGCTATGGTGCCAAGAGACAGTCCCTGTATCCAATACATCTATGTTTCTTGTTTGCATCTTGGCAATTAAACCATAGAGAGTGTGTTTTTTTTTTTGTTATTGTTGTTCCTTGTGGTATTTGTATCAACATTCATGCAGATACAATAATTCAGTGTGAAGAAAAATCAGTGTTTCTCTGAGCTGATTTGCATATGCATGTCAGATCTAGCTATGCCATTTTTATGGTGTTGAGGAAAACAAAATGACCTTTTACCAAGTTTTTGATTCTGGAGGATTCTGTGTTTTGAATTTGGAGGGGAGGGGGCTGCAGAGGAAAAAGGGAAGAAGCAATTGCTGATTTATACCGTGATGCTAGCAACAGCCAAGAACCTAAGATGCTTTTCAGCTATAATTGTATCTTTGCTCAAGGCTACTGTAGTTATACTCCATTAAATCCCATTGTCAGTCATCTCCCCAGTTTCAAGGAGCCTAAGCTGATACTGACCATAGAATAGTCCCAACTGTCCTTTGTGTTTCTTCTTGTTATAAAGTGCGATGCGGAGTTCTCATCATGGCACAGCAGAAACGAATCCGACTAGGAACCATGAGGTTGCGGGTTCAATCACTGCCCTCGTCAGTGGGTTAAGGATCCGGCATCGCTGTGAGCTGTGGTGTAGGTCACAGATGTGGCTCAGATCTGGCGTGGCTGTGGTGTAGGCCAGCAGCTACAGCTCCAATTAGACCCGTAGTCTGGGAACCTCCATATGCTGCTGGAGCGGCCCTAAAAAGACAAAAAAAAAAAAGTGTGATACTATTTTATACACTGGAGATGTTGCATCACAAGGTGACATAATATCACTCATTTATTTCTAAGGTGATAGTATAGTCGTCAGAAATATGTGGTGAGACTTATTTAAACTAGCTATCCTCTTAAAAGCCCTGGTTTTCATTACGATGATTTTGCAAAAAAAAAATATTGAAAACAAAATGTCATCCAGTAAGCATGTGCTCCAATAGTATCTCTCTGAAATGGATAGTTTACCCTTAACAGGAATAGGAAAATACGCTACAGAAACTTTCAGCTGGCTCCTATCACAACAATTATCTTAGCAATTATCTCTGCCATTCAGTTAACTTTTGCATGCGGATGGCGTTCTTGTGCTTTTGTTCCTCAACTTCATGCTTAGAGTTCTTCCAGGAACTCTTACACTGACAGATTTTTTTTTTTCCAAGTACAGAAAAAAAGAAGGAAGGAAAAGGGCTATTTAAAAGGGGCCATACTCTGATACAGAGTTAGTTTGTAAATTCTTTGGAGATAAGGTGGCTGCCTGCACCTTGAGGTGGGGTCCTTCTGGCAGTATCTCCTAAAGGCTAATCGGGACCACAATACCTGGTCCAAGCTCAAAGCCAGCCAGCGTTACTAAAGGGAGGAACTCCAGAGTACTGGATCGTGGGAATAAGTCGGGGTAAACTCATCAGGACGTGCATCCTTAAATGTCTTTTACACAGTGTCACAAGTCAGTTTCTTTGTTTTTTTGAAGTGGAGGGGCAACCATTTCCAGTTGTGAATTCTTTCAGAATCTTTGGCTCAAGATGTGTCAGAGATGTGCCCCACACAGCAAAGTACATGTCCACTTCCTATTTCTTTTTTATTTTCTTATTTTTTGAAAAGAGTTCACACAAGACATATTACTAAAAGAAGGGGTTTTGGGGGGGTGTTTAAATGAATACATTAAACGTGCTTCCATTTTAAAATATTTTTAATTTAACAGAACAATTTTCCAGGCAGAATAGATCCCACTTGTTCAAATCTTGGACCAGGATAGAGAAATGTTTTGGAAAGAATCCTGCTTTGACCTCTGCATGCGACATCTGTGATGTTAAGGCATGATTTTTTTTTTTAAAGAGAAATTTATCTCTCCGTGGGGTTATTCTCTCGCAGCTCACCACTAAGGTGGGGTCCCTTTGACTCATTGTGCATGTGTACTTGACTAAGTAGAAACACTTTAAGAAAAGTAAACTCCGTGCTTTTCTGCTGTCATATTTGATTTGAGCTGTGCTCTGATGGTTGTTTGAAGCTAACATGAAATGCAGTGCCTGCCTGACCCATTTTAGCAGCCCATTATCATAATTTCACTGTCGTATGGCCACTGAGTTAATGTACTTACAAATGACAGAGAAAGTGTGTTACATGACCTTAGGGTTTTCAAAAATTAAATGACGTCGTAGGTCGTATTTCAAAGAATAGCTAAGGAGAACGGTTTTCTTTCCTGCACAAAGTGTCACTACGCATAGCAACAGGATATTGTATTTCTTTTTTATTACACAAAAATGTGAAGCTTTTAAACTCCTAGATTCCCCACATAAAATTTAATATTGGGGTAGGGAATGAAATAGCCAGTGGATAAATCTGCTTCTCCCCCATCTCATCCTCTCTCTCTCTCTCCAGATGAGGCCCCTTCAAAACTCAGAAATGCAGATATACTTTGAAATTCTTGTCTGATGATGAATTTAGTATTTTATCCCCTTACACACAGCCCATGAATTTCCACCTAAAAGGCAATAAATTACTTATATTTACTGAAATATGCTTTGCTGGGGTGCTTAAGAATAGATCATTTTGGGGAGTTCCCTGGTGGCTCAGTGGGTTAAAGATCTGGCATTGTCACTGCTGTGGTGTAGGTTCGATCCCTGGCCCAGGAACTTCTTCCTCATGCCTCAGGGGTGGCCAAAAAAAAAAAGAAAGGAATAGATCATTTTTCCTCCTGTGATTTAGGAATTATTTTTAAAAAGTGTTCTTTTGAAGGAACTAAGTCTTCCAGCTAGAGGTTAAATGAAATCTAAAGGAAACT